>NW_026616325.1:0-26863 GCF_000801105.2 Raphanus sativus | reverse complement strand
TTGAGCGATTTTGTTGGTGTGTAGTATCCGGCAAACCCTAGGTGTCTAAGTTGGTGTGTCATATCCGATCTAGTCATCTAAAAGTGTCAAGGAGTCTTTCCGCAACTCTTTGAATCAACCATCAGTCCACTACCTTGAAGATCTTGAGTCTCTGCCTCGATCTTGCAAGGATCTATCCATATCATCCAGAGAATACATCCTAGGATCTTATTAAGTGGTATCAGAGCACTCTGGATAGGGAAGTTCTCGATCTCTCTTTGTGTTTATTTGAACCCTTCGACTTCTTTAAATCCATCGATTGATTTGTGTTCATCTTTCAGTTATTTCGATAGATCTGATCGTTTAATTACCTATTGTTGTTGTTTGAATCAAATCCTGATAGATCTAAGAAGTTTCATCATATTTGATCTTGATCTGTTTTGTTTCGTGTGATAGAAGTTATCAAGTATTGATCTTTCAAAGTGTGTTGCCTTAGATAGCAAGTTTTCCTTTTAAGCAAAGTTGTTTCCTTTTAAAATTTTCTTGAACAACTTACTTGTTTTAATTGTTTCTTTGTCTCAGATACCAATGGGGAACGAGTCAGATGAGGAAGCAGAACTTGTAAGGACGAGTAGACTTATAGGGAAGAGATGACCGAGCAGTTACAACAAACTCTAATCACTACTGTGGCTGAGATGATCAAGACTAGCATCACGGGTCTTCGTGATGAGATAAGACAAGAGCTAAAACAAGCTACTGGTCAGAGCCATAGTAATGAGTCTAGGAGAGAAAGAGAGGTCAGAGTCCACAAAATCATCCTGAAACAGAAGAAACCGTAGAGAACATGCTGGATCACAAGAGACTGACAACTACTATGAGCGCAGCCGGTCTGAACATAGTGGTTCTTCTTCTTCTAGAGTGAGTAGAAAGCAGAGGCGTGATCATGAAGTTAGGAGACCTAAGAAAGAAGAGCTTGGTGGAGTTAAGCTCAAGATACCTCCTTTTCATGGCAAGGTTGATCCAGATGCCTACTTGGAGTGGGAGAAGAAGATTGAGATTGTCTTCAATGTAAGAACTATACCAACACTCAACGAATCCAACTTGCTGCAACTGAGTTCTATGACTATGCTCTGACCTGGTGGATCAGCTGGTTACCATGAGGCGGCTTAACCAAGAATATCAGTGGAAACATGGAGTGAGATGAAGTCTCTTATGCGCAAGAGGTTTGTACCAAGCCACTACCACAGAGATCTTCACCAGAGACTAAGAAAACTCACTCAAGGAGCTAAGACCGTAGAGGAGTACTATCAAGAATATGGAGCTGTTGATGTTAAGAGCCAGTATTCAGAAGATAGAGAAGCTACTATGTCAAGATTTTCTTGGAGGGCTCAACCGAGAAATTACAAGATAAGGTGGAGATGCAACACTATGTGGAAATAGAAGAGATGTTGCATAAGGCCATTCTAGTGGAGCAGCAGCTCAAGAGGAAGGGACATTCACGAGGAAGCTATGGGTTTACTCGATTCCAAAGTCCTAA
This sequence comes from Raphanus sativus, assembly GCF_000801105.2. Taxonomy (NCBI): domain Eukaryota; kingdom Viridiplantae; phylum Streptophyta; class Magnoliopsida; order Brassicales; family Brassicaceae; genus Raphanus; species Raphanus sativus. The sequence goes on along the minus strand of NW_026616325.1, from coordinate 25,347 downwards.
GGAAGATAAGCCTAGCTACCAGAAGGAGAGTAACCTTATCAGAAAGATGACACCAAGCCTAGCAACATTATAGCAAGGACAAAGGAAAGACAGGAGCTACTGGTTCAAGACTAGAGATGTCAAGTGCTTTAAGTGTCAAGGGCGTGGGCACTATGCCAATGAGTGTACTAATAAGAAGACGATGATTCTTCTTGAAACCGCGAGTATATATCTCAAGATGAGAGATTACACACTGATCCTGAGCAGACTGAAGAAGAGTTTGAGAAGAACCGGTCAAGGGAAGGTTGTTGTGACAAGAAGACTCTTAAACTTGCAAACTAAGACTGAAGAGACTGAGCAGCGTGAGAACCTCTTCTACACTAGGTGTTTGGTTCAGGGTAAGGTGTGCAGCCTTATTATTGATGGTGGAAGCTGTGTCAATGTAGCTAGTGAGACCATGGTGAAGAAATTGGGTTTGAAAGTTCAAAAAACATCCTAAACCTTACCGGCTGCAATGGCTCAATGAAGAGGGTGAGATGAGAGTCTCCAATCAAGTGCTGATACCTATAGCCATTGGTAGATATGAAGATGAGATCTTGTGTGACGTTTTACCCAATGGAAGCTAGCCATATCCTTCTTGGTAGACCCTGGCAATTTGATAGCGTGTGGTTCATGATGGTTTCAGTAACAAGCACTCTTTTGAGTTTAATGGAAAAGAGACAGTGCTGGTACCCTTGTCACCTAAAGAAGTTCAAGCGGATCAGCTCCAGCTTTCAGAAAAAGAAAGAGATCGACCTTAAGCCTGATCAGAAACATCACAGTCTCTATACCAAACATGGAGATATCAAGAGAATTTCTCACTCTCATCCTCTATTGTTTTACTTATGTTAAAGAGACTTTGCTAACAGTCACTGATCTTACACAGGATTATCCTAGTGAACTAGTCTCTCTTTTGCAGGAGTATACTGATGTGTTCCAGAAGATAACCCCATAGGATTGCCACCAGTGCGCGGGATTGAGCATCAGATTGACTTTGTTCCTGGCTCCACTCTTCCTAACCGACCAGCATACAGAACCAATCCTGTTGAGACTAAGGAGTTGCAAAGACAAGTGGAGGAACTGATGGAGAAGGGCCATATCCGAGAGAGTATGAGTCCATGTGCTGTTCCAGTTCTCCTTGTGCCTAAGAAAGATGGTAGCTGGCGCATGTGTGTTGATTGCAGAGCCATCAACAACATAACAGTGAAGTATCGCCTCCCTATTCCTAGATTAGATGATATGCTTGATGAATTGCATGGCTCTAGTGTCTTTTCTAAGATAGATCTTAAGAGTGGGTATCATCAAATTAGGATGAAAGAGGGAGATGAGTGGAAAACTGCTTTCAAGACTAAGCATGGTTTGTATGAGTGGTTGGTGATGCCTTTTGGCTTAACTAATGCTCCTAGTACCTTTATGAGATTGATGAATCATGTGCTTAGATCTTTTATAGGAGTGTTTGTGGTAGTTTACTTTGATGATATCCTAGTTTACTCCAAGAGCTTAGAAGAGCATATAGTTCATGTTAGGACTGTTCTTGATGTTTTGAGAAAAGAAAAACTCTTTGCTAATCTTAAGAAGTGTACTTTCTGTACGGATAACTTGGTCTTCCTAGGCTTTGTTGTAAGTGCAGATGGAGTAAAGGTGGATCAAGAGAAGGTGAAAGCCATACAAGAGTGGCCGATTCCTAAAACCATAAATGAAGTAAGGAGTTTCCATGGGCTAGCAGGTTTCTATAGGCGATTTGTGAAGGACTTCAGCACTATAGCAGCTCCACTGACTGAGATCATCAAGAAAGATGTAGGATTCAAGTGGGGAGAAGCACAAGAAACCTCATTTCAAACCCTCAAAGAGAAGCTTACTAACTCTCCTCTCCTTATACTTCCTGATTTTTTCTAAAACCTTTGAAATAGAATGTGATGCCTCAGAATTGGAATTGGTGCTGTATTGATGCAGGATAAAAGACCAATAGCATACTTCAGTGAGAAGCTTGGAGGAGCACTCTCAACTATGCAACGTATGACAAAGAGTTGTATGCTTTTGGTGAGGGCCTTGCAAACATGGTAACACTATCTGTGGCCTAAGGAGTTTGTCATCACACAGACCATGAGTCTCTCAAATATCTTAAGGGACAGAACAAGCTAAGCAAAAGACATGCGAGATGGGTTGAGTTCATAGAAACCTTTCCTTATGTGATCAAATACAAACAAGGTAAGGACAATATAGTGGCTGATGCACTATCTCGGAGTATGTTCTCTTGAACACTCTTGATGCTAAGCTACTAGGCTTTGAATAACTTAAAGAAATGTATGAAACTGATCCTGAGTTTAAAGATGCATACAAGTCGTGTGAAAAGTTTGCTGCTGGTCATTATTTAGACAAGATGGATTTCTCTTTATGATAATCGTTTGTGTGTGCCTAATTGTTCTTTGAGAGATTTGTTGGGGTCAAAAACGGTTATCTCGAAAATCAACGGCTAAAAATATTTATCATGCGTGGACTTTCCTAAAACAAGCGTCGAAAGCAAAACAAGTCGTACAGCTTAAAAAACCTATGTTAAAGTCGATCGTTCTTGTTTTACACGATAAACTTTACGAGAAAACCAACTCAGATTTAGTCATAAAACTTCGATGCTACAATCAAGAAGAACCGAGAGACATTAGGTCCGTAGCTGAGATGACACGACCATACGAAAGTATACGGAAGAAACGGGAAGTGATCTAAGTTTGGATAGGCCGAACGACAAGGGATCCGCCTTGAAACTTCAAAGAGCCCGTTCTCTCAAACCATGAGGACCCAGAGAACGATCAAGATATCAAATCGAAGCCCTCATCGAGACGCACGTGCTGGTCCTGGCCGCCGGCGGCTAGCCCCCGTGCTGGTCCTGGCCGCCGCCGGCTAGCCCCGTGCTGGTCCTGGCCGCCGGGCGGCTAGCCCCCGTGCTGGTCATGGCCGCCGGGAAACTTCAAAGAGCCCGTTCTCTCAAACCGTGAGGACCCAGAAAATGATCAACATATCAAATCGAAGCCCTCGTCGAGACGCACGTGCTGGTCCGTAGCCGCCGGGCGGCTAGCCCACGCGCTGGCCGTGGCCGCCGGCGGCTAGCGCCCGTGCTGGCCGTGGCCGCCGGCGGCTAGCCCCGTGCTGGCCGTGGCCGCCGGCGGCTAGCGCCCGTGCTGGCCGTGGTCGCCGGGCGGCTAGCCCCGTGCTGGCCGTGGTCGCCGGTGGCTAGCCTCGTGCTGGCCGTGGCCGCCGGCGGCTAGCGCCCGTGCTGGCCGTGGTCGCCGGGCGGCTAGCCCTGTGCTGGCCGTGGTCGCCGGGCGGCTAGCCCCGTGCTGGCCGTGGCCGCCGGCGGCTGGCGCCCGTGCTGGCCGTGGTCTCCGGGCGGCTAGCCCCGTGCTGGCTCGGGTCTTCGGACAACAATCTCCGGTACACAAGTCCCCGGCCATCGGAAGTCTGTTACTTCGAGTCTTTCCCAAGTCCTCGCAGGACGAATCATTGAGATTCCGCGTACGAAACTCCGGTTCTTACTCCAATCTAGGACCGTCGGAAAAATTTCGGAAACTCGTAAGATATCGACGGGAAGGAAGATCTTAAATTCTTCGTACGAAACAGCGATGGTTATCTTAAGACACCACTCGTCTCAACTCTACAACGAATGAAGAACTTCCGAAGAAATCGTAGAAAACAACGGATGTCCTAGAGACGGCCCGAAAGGGACCAAACACGATCGGACAGTCCGTTTACGATTATCTGAGATAGATACGACGATTTAAGTTTATCTTTACATAACAAGATAAATGCTAAATTTCCGGAAGGATAAATGTCAAGTTTCCCGAAGATAAATGTCAAGTTTCCCGATAAACATGGAGGCCGACGAAAATGGAAAGAAGCCCGCCTTGCGGCCCAGAAGGAGAATATACCGTCATAAGAAGGAGTATATAAAGGAGCTTTGGGAGAGGAAGAAAGGCAGAGCGAAAATCATTAAGAGAGAGAGAGAAATCTGAGATTGGAGACCTAGAGAGCTCCTGTTAGGTTAAGAACTTAGAATTTAGGCGGTAGACTAGCAAGGTAGGACCTAGAACGTCCGGTCGCCTCTCGTTCTATTTTCATCTTGTCCGCAGGCTCCTGTCTCTCTCGGAAGGATCTAACAATCCTTTTACTTAGAGTTCCGCACATAGAAACCCTAGGCATTATTCTCGACATGCCCGTTTCTATGACTAACGCTCGTACTAGACGAACTCCGCCAGGCAGTTCGATCTCTTGTTCAAACCCTTCCAACTGAACTACGTCCGACTTGATCCTCGAAAGGGGTACGTAGGCAGCCTTCCTTAAGGTCCAGTCCCAAATCTCAATAAAACCTTTCCGCATTTATTTGATCACTTGTCGTTGGTTGTCGCAGAGAATCCGGACCTTCAGGGAAAGTTAGGTTTACTTAGCTTTCCTCCGTTTTACTTAATCAAAATCGACAGTGCGAATTTCGTTCCACAGTTTGGCGCTAGAAGGAGGGGGGGGGACGGATACTCTTACTCTTACGGCCGCAAAACGCTTGATCAAAGCAATGTCTGGAAATATGAAAGACAACTTCACAGCTCACATCGACGCTGGTAAAACAACTTCAGCAGTGACTGCTCCTACGACCAACGCTTATGCAAACAGTTATCTAAGATTATCATCTTACGGACAAACGTCCCGAGAACGGACCATCCCAACCAAGTTCGGGTCCTATCAACCTTGCACCCCCGTCCAAGTTCCTGCAACACGGTCCTCGGGTCCATGGACACAACCCCCTTCGTTTGGGATTATCGAAGAAAGACCTCGGGAAATATTAAGTTCGAGATTATCATCTCGAGATCAACGGTGATAGAACCTAAGTAAGGATCACTCTGCCGGTACGGTTGATATGAACTCAGATCCGAGTGGATTGAGAACTAGTGGATCGAAGGGTGACACTAAGGGTTGCGGAAGCCCAAAGATACTACCAGATGTTCGAAGGTTGCCGGATGTGACGCACCGGTCCAACACAACGAGGTGTTTCACTCGGAGATAACCTCACCAAGCAAACTATGAATGTTCTAAGACAAAGAACAATGAGAGAAAACTCAAAAAGAGATAAAGGAAATCGATTGTGATTTTATTCATGAAGGACTCACATATATATAATGTTTGTGAGTCAAAGAAACATAAATAGAATTCTTGGAAAATACAACATTGAAAATAGAAATGTTGAAAACAAGACATAGAAAATGTGAACTTGACCAAGACCAGTCAATGCGCGGAAACTGATGAAGACTTGGCAAGGTTCATTGACTGTCCAGGTTCGTGATTTGTCCAGGTTCATCCTGTGATGATCAGGTCGTCCGCGGTAAGGAGCAGGACGGACGCAAGGCTGCCCGCATGGTTGATCATCGATGATCCATGAACGGATGAAGAGATAGCTCGACCCAAATCTTCAGAGAGCCTAAGTAACATCCCTTTGGAGAAGTTGGATGCATCGATCATCATAAAATCATCAAAGTGGTCGGACAAGTCGAGATCAGCCTGATCCGGGTGTGCGGTACGTCCCAAACGGGCCAGAAAAGATAGGCTAAGTCCGGAATCAGATTCATCTCGATGATCATGGGTTCTGACTTGACTGTTGGCTCTAGAATGACGAATGGGTCGGGGAAGAACGCCTGTGGGTCGGCTGATTCGGTCATCAGGTCGTGAATCCATCCTTAGGTCGCGTCCGGGTGCACTCGGGTCGATCCGGTACACGGCTCTGTCCGTTGATCTGGTACGGCTGAATGGCTGAACCTCAGTTGGACTGATCTGATCGTCCTGAGTCTGCTCCAAGTCCTGGTCCAGGTCCTGGGTTCCATCATTCCCTCCCTCTTCAAAAGGATTTGACCACAAATCCGGATCATCTGCAAGAAAAGGAGATAGATCAGAAACATTAAAACTTGAAGAGATATCATACTTACCCTGAAGATCAAGCTGGTAAGCATTGTCATGGAGTTTCTTGAGAATCTGGAATGGACCATCGACCCGGGGCATGAGTTTGGACTTCCTTTGTTCCGGGAATCGTTCCTTCCTCAAATGGACCCAAACAAGATCACCTTCCTGAAAGATCATTTCTTTTCTCTTCTTGTCTGCAAGTCGTTTGTAGCCTTTGGTCTTGGCTTCAATGTTGGCCCGGACCTGTTCATGCAGCTTCTTGATCGTGTCCACCTTCCTCTTGCCATCTGTACTAACTCGTTCACTCAAAGGCAAAGGTAAAAGATCAAGTGGAGACAAAGGATTAAATCCATAAACAACCTCAAAAGGAGAAAACTTAGTAGCTGAATGCAATGCATGATTGTAAGCAAACTCAACATGAGGCAAACATTCTTCCCAAGTCTTAAGATTCTTTTTAACCAAAGATCTAAGCAAAGCAGACAAGGTTCGATTAACTACTTCAGTTTGCCCATCAGTTTGCGGATGACAAGTTGTTGAGAACATCAATCTAGTACCTAGCTTAGACCACAAGGTCTTCCAAAAATAGCTAAGGAACTTAGCATCACGATCAGAGACAATGGTCTTAGGCATTCCATGCAATCTAACAACTTCCTTAAAGAATAAATCTGCAACTTGCACAGCATCATCAGTTTTGTGACAAGGAATGAAATGAGCCATTTTTGAGAACCTATCTACAACCACAAAGATAGAATCTCGTCCAGCTTTGGACCTAGGCAAACCAAGCACAAAATCCATAGAAATGTCTACCCAAGGATGAGAGGGAATGGGTAGAGCTGAGTACAAACCGTGGTTTGATGCTTTAGGCTTAGACTTCTTGCACACCACACATCGGCCACAGATCCTCTCAACATCTTTCATCAAACTCGGCCAATAGAAGTGGTCATGAACAGCCTTGTAAGTCTTCTTGACACCAAAGTGTCCCATAAGTCCTCCTCCATGAGCTTCCCTGAGAAACAACTCCCTCAAAGAACATTGGGGCACACACAAACGGTTATCAAAGAATAAGAAACCAGAACTTTGAAAGTATTTCCCATAAGCAACCTTGGTGCATTTTCGAAAAATCTCTTTAAAATCCTGATCAGAGGCATAAAGATCCTTGATAAATTCAAAACCAAGCAATTTAGTCTCAAGGGCTGAAAGAAGAGTATACCTTCGAGACAATGCATCGGCCACAACATTCTCCTTACCTTGTTTGTACTTGATCACATAAGGGAATGTCTCAATGAACTCCATCCAACGAGCATGCCTCTTGTTGAGCTTCTGCTGACCCTTAAGATGTCTTAGAGACTGATGGTCAGTGTGGATGATGAACTCCTTAGGCCAAAGATAGTGCTGCCACGTTTGAAGGGCTCTCACCAAGGCATAGAGTTCCTGGTCGTATGTGGGGTAGTTGAGCATGGCACCACCAAGCTTCTCACTGAAATAAGCTACTGGTTTTCCTTCCTGCATCAACACAGCACCAATACCAACACCAGAAGCATCACATTCGATCTCAAAAGCTTTAGAAAAATCTGGAAGTACAAGCAAAGGGGCATTAGTCAACTTCCCTTTAAGGATTTCGAATGCTTCTTCTTGAGCTGGTCCCCATTTGAACCCCACGTTCTTCTTGATCACTTCAGTGAGAGGAGCGGCCAAGGTACTGAAGTTTTGAACAAACCGCCTATAGAAACCGGCAAGGCCATGGAAGCTTCTCACTTCACTAATGGTTTTCGGAATGGGCCAGTCTCGGATTGCTTGGACCTTCTGCTCGTCCACTCTCAAGCCATCTGCACCTACAACAAAACCTAGAAAGACCACATGATCTGTGCCAAAAGAACATTTTCCAAGGTTAGCAAACAAATGTTCCTTTCTAAGGACTTCAAGAACAGATTTCAGGTGCTGTTTGTGCTCATCAAGGCTTTTGCTGTAAATAAGAATGTCATCAAAGTACACTACAACAAAATGACCAATAAAAGACCTCAAGACATGATTCATTAGGCGCATGAAAGTACTAGGTGCATTTGTGAGACCAAAGGGCATGACAAGCCACTCATACAAACCTAGTTTTGTTTTAAAGGCCGTTTTCCATTCATCACCTTCTTTCATCCTAATCTGATGATAGCCACTTTTCAAATCTATCTTAGAAAAGTACTTAGAACCATGGAGTTCATCAAGCATATCATCAAGGCGAGGGATAGGATGTCGATACTTTACCGTGATGTTGTTTATGGCCCGGCAGTCCACACACATCCTCCAGGAGCCATCCTTCTTTGGTACGAGTAGAACAGGCACTGCACAGGGACTGAGACTCTCTCTGATGTATCCCTTCTCAAGCAGGTCGTTGATCTGTTTCTCCAGCTCCTTGGTCTCGACCGGATTGGTGCGGTACGCTGGTCGGTTCGGAAGAGATGCGCCCGGGACAAGATCAATCTGATGCTCAATGCCTCTTACTGGTGGCAATCCTTTTGGATTTTCTTCTGGAAACACATCAGAATAATCCTGCAAGATACCTAAAAATTCACTCGGAATCTCCGGTGCAAGGTCAGAAGAAGATGAGGCCAAAAGAGACTCTTTATAAACAAGTAAGAGAAATGGTTTTTGAGAGCAAAGAGACTTCCTTACCTGACTTTCTTTGACAAAGAAGTTGGAGTTTCTGGTACTTGTCTCAGGTTTATCAGCCTTAGAGTCTTGGTCTCGGTTCTTCCTAAGTTGGACCTGGTCTTGATGGACTTCCGAAGGTGACAAAGGCACCAAAGTGATCTTCTTTCCTTTGTGATCAAACGAGTGCCTGTTTGTGAAGCCATCATGCACTGCCTTCTTGTCAAATTGCCAAGGTCGGCCCAAGAGAACATGGCAAGCATCCATGGGAAGCACATTGCACACAACCTCATCCTCATATCGGCCAATGGAGAGTGGAACTGTGACTTGCTCCTTCACATACTGTTCTCCAGCCTCATTGAGCCACTCTAACCTGAAAGGACGAGAAAGAGGTCGAGTAACAAGCCCAAGTTTCTTTACAAGAGTGTCACTGGCCACATTAGTGCAACTGCCTCCATCAATAATCAAAGAACAAACTTTATCAGAAATGAGACATCTAGAGTGAAAGAGATTCTCCCTTTGTTCTTTTTCATTGGATTTGGGTTGGACACTCAAGGTACGCCTAGTAACCAGTAGTGAACCTTGGCTTGGCTCATCAAGAACATCCTCATCATAGATCGGACCAGAGCTCTCCACAAAGGTCGAGCAAAACTCATCGATCACGCCATCGGCCTCCTCATCAAAGATGGGATCAAAGGTGTCGTCCAAAGTCTTTCTAGTAACAAGAAGGGGGCCATGAACTGGGAAGTCAAGTGCTTCTTCCTCATCATCAGTATCATAAACTGGTCCGAGATCCTCCTTGTCTTCTTCAGATTCGACTTCTCCATTCTCCAAGAGCACCATCACCTTTTGGTTTGGACATCGGTTGGCATAGTGGCCAAGACCTTGACACTTGAAGCACCTGATGTCTCTTGCACGGCTAGGATTCTCAACTGCTTTTCCTTTGTCAAAACGAGCAGGGACATCAGTCTTAAAAGCATTATTTGTTGTGGAAGAAGACTTACCCTTGTCTTGATAGTTTGGCTTAGAAGCAAAGGTTGGTTTTGAAGCAAAGGTCGTTTTGGAGAAACCTTTTCTCTTGAGTTGTTGTTCAATCAGCACGGCCTTGTGTAGCATCTGTTCCATGCTGTCATAGTCTTCCAGCTCCATGCGGTCTTGTATGTCTCGGTTGAGCCCGGTGAGAAATCTAGCCATGGTGGCGTCTAAGGGCTCATCTACATCAGCCTTGATCATCAAGGTCTCCATTTCCTGGTGGTAGTCCTCAACTGACTTAGAACCTTGAAGCAAACGCCTGAGTTTATGGTGTAGATCTCTGTGGTAATGGTCGGGAACAAAGCGTCTCCGCATCAGCATGGAAAGCTCATCCCATGTAACAACTGGCGCCACACCTGCTCTTCTCCTGCTAGTCACAACTCGATCATACCAGTTAATAGCATAGCCAGTAAACTCAGCAGCAGCAAGTCTAACCTTTTTAATATCAGAAAGGTTTTGACAATCAAAAACAAGTTCAATCTTTCTTTCCCATTCAAGAAAGGCATCCGGATCATTCTTGCCATCAAAACTTGGAATTTTCAATTTCAAACCACCCAATCCATTATCAGTTCTTTCATTTCTACCAAATGGATTGACATCACCTTGGTTCTGTTGTCTAGGAGCTCTCCTTGGTCGGTTGATGGACTGATCATCATCATAGGACTCATCTCGGATCTCAAGGTCGGACCGGCTGTGTCTCCTTGGGCGGTCACGCCTGGTTCTGGTTTGGGACTGAGCTGGTCGGCCCTGAAGTTCATCCAGCCTAAGATGGATCGCCTCCAAACCTGTATTCAACAAGTTAGACATAGAATCATTGAGAGCACGCATCTGCAAGTTAGATAATCCGGCAAAAGAATTTCCGGGTCTGTTTCTTTCTTCTTCACTGCCCATGTTTTCCTGAAAACTTAAACAAGGCAAAGTTAGAGTAAAAGCCTCACACTCTCAGGTGTTTATCTCACCCACACACGTGTTTCACTCGAGTTTTTGGTAATCACACTAGAGAGTTCCTCCCAAAGTTCTAAGAGAGCAAACAAGATCACCCAATGAGATAATCCAAGTGAACACAAATGAGCAAGAGAGAGAGATAAGAAATTTTAAAAGGGGAACCCGCCTTAACCACCTCAAAGGCCGGATTTCTCTTCGACCAGCAGGCTTTCTCTTCCACCACCTCACCACAATCAAACAAACTTTGAATCTTTTTTTTTTTTTATATGATCTTTTCTTTCTTTTTTTTTTATAGCATAAACTTAGATTTTTTTTTTTTTTTTATATATGGGGGTAATGAGGGGCCCGGGTTCAAGAAAGGTAGAAGAAGAAGTGTTTAGAAGAATATGGAGAGATGAGAAGATGGAATGATAAAGAGTTACCGGAAGAGTGGCTCTGATACCACTTGATAGAACCTAAGTAAGGATCACTCTGCCGGTACGGTTGATATGAACTCAGATCCGAGTGGATTGAGAACTAGTGGATCGAAGGGTGACACTAAGGGTTGCGGAAGCCCAAAGATACTACCAGATGTTCGAAGGTTGCCGGATGTGACGCACCGGTCCAACACAACGAGGTGTTTCACTCGGAGATAACCTCACCAAGCAAACTTATGAATGTTCTAAGACAAAGAACAATGAGAGAAAACTCAAAAAGAGATAAAGGAAATCGATTGTGATTTTATTTCATGAAGGACTCACATATATATAATGTTTGTGAGTCAAAGAAACATAAATAGAATTCTTGGAAAATACAACATTGAAAATAGAAATGTTGAAAACAAGACATAGAAAATGTGAACTTGACCAAGACCAGTCAATGCGCGGAAACTGATGAAGACTTGGCAAGGTTCATTGACTGTCCAGGTTCGTGATTTGTCCAGGTTCATCCTGTGATGATCAGGTCGTCCGCGGTAAGGAGCAGGGCGGACACAAGGCTGCCCGCATGGTTGATCATCGATGATCCATGAACGGATGAAGAGATAGCTCGACCCAAATCTTCAGAGAGCCTAAGTAACATCCCTTTGGAGAAGTTGGATGCATCGATCATCATAAAATCATCAAAGTGGTCGGACAAGTCGAGATCAGCCTGATCCGGGTGTGCGGTACGTCCCAAACGGGCCAGAAAAGATAGGCTAAGTCCAGAATCAGATTCATCTCGATGATCATGGGTTCTGACTTGACTGTTGGCTCTAGAATGACGAATGGGTCGGGGAAGAACGCCTGTGGGTCGGCTGATTCGGTCATCAGGTCGTGAATCCATCCTTAGGTCGCGTCCGGGCGCACTCGGGTCGATCCGGTACACGGCTCTGTCCGTTGATCTGGTACGGCTGAATGGCTGAACCTCAGTTGGACTGATCTGATCGTCCTGAGTCTGCTCCAAGTCCTGGTCCAGGTCCTGGGTTCCATCAAACGGCTAGAAACGTTTTCTACACGAGGAAAAACCTACGGAAAACTAAAAACACACAAAAACACGCACAAGCCGAAGGAACAGAGCAGCCGACTCCGGTCGCGGCCGTGGCCGCCGGGCGGCAAGCCCCCGCGCTGGCCGTGGCCGCCGGCGGCTAGCGCCCGTGCTGGCCGTGGCCGCCGGGCGACTAGCCCCGTGCTGGCCGTGGCCGCCGGGCGGCTAGCCCCGTGCTGGCCGTGGCCGCCGGCGGCTAGCGCCCGTGCTGGCCGTCGCCGCCGAGCGGCTAGCCCCGTGCTGGCCGTGGCCGCCGGCGGCTAGCGCCCGTGCTGGCCGTGGTCGCCGGGCGGCTAGCCCCCGTGCTGGCCGTGGCCGCCGGCGGCTAGCGCCCATGCTGGCCATGGCCGCCGGGCGGCTAGCCCCGTGCTGGCTCGGGTCGTCGGGCGGCTAGTCTTCGTGCGTAAGTTCTAGGCCTCCGGGTCACCCGAAATCCGTGTTTTGCAACTTTCCGAGATCCCGCAAACAAAACTCCTTTTCCTGCTCCAAGATTTCGGAGAACCCATAAGACGTCAACGGACGGAAAGACTCCGTATAAAACAGCTATGGTTAGCTTGAACACCAGTTGCCTTAACTATACGGGGAATTGAAATCCTTTCGGAAAAACCAGCGTCACATCAACGGCTTTTTCTAAAGAAAAATCGTAAAAACCTCTAAGTCCCAAGACAGCCCAAAAGGGGCCCGAATCACGGCTAAACGATCCACATACGATTTTAGGTAGGATCGAGCCCAAGGCTGATATGACGGTCTGATTACCGAGTAGAGTTTTGACTGGAAATGTTTTTTAGAATTTCCCGGAAAAATAAAGACTTGTTCTCCTGGAAATCGCGGAGAAACCCCAGATTACTTATGAAACAGAAAGCACGACTGATCGGGTTACCAATCAGCGTTTCTAATGCTAAAATTCGATAACATTTTACGGAACACCTTTCGTAAAATAAATTCTCGAAAATATTTCACGAGACAGCTTTTGCATGATTAAACTCGACAACATTTTACAAAACAGTTTCCGTAAAATTAACTCGATAACATTTTGTGAAATAACTCTCGTAAATAAAAGGTCAACAAACATTCTAAGAAATAATTCCTTGCTGGGATCATGATGAAATCAATGTCCAAAAGTCTCGGAAAAGCAATTAAAGAAACCTCGAGAGACTAAGTGTCGATCGAGAAACCTTTAAAAAATGAGAAAAACAGGCAGGTCCCGCGAGGAAGCACAGTCCCGGACGGCTAGCACGCCCGCGCTGTCCCTAGGCGCCGGGCGGCTAGCACGCCCGTGCTGCCTCTAGGCGCCGAACGGCTAACGCGCCCGTGCTGCGCTGGTCGCCGGGCAACAAAACATTCGTCCAGCACGGCCAATCCTCGTAAAGATTGACCCAAATATTATCCAAACTAATTTTACGAAAAAATTTCCGTAAAATTAACTCGACAGCATTTGTTGAATAACTCTCGTTAAATAAAAGCTCGGCAATATTTTACGAAACATCATTCGTGAAGTATAACAAGATCGTAAGCTTCTTGACCTGACCAGTTCGCTCATAGCTTGACGAAACAAGAAGACCCACTCAAGTGACATCTTGCCATTCGTTTTCACTTGACTACCCACCTTAGCCTTCTTCGAGTTTCGCCTACTTCTCCTCCCTTTGCTTCAACGATTCTGCAACGATTCTGCACTATTCCTTCAGGTTTCATCAAAAATCGATTCTCGATTCAGTGTCAGACTTTTCGAAGACCTTTGACAATGAAACGGTAGAAGACAAAGAGGAACGGACATGAGGCAATCTCGAGTAATCAATGAGACTAAGGTACGTCCGACTTAGAAAATTTTATCAAGGTTTTAATTTTTCGTAGGAAAGGAATGGGAACGTCTTGTACACTGCCGTAAAATTTAGGGAACTTAGAACCTAGGTGGATAGTCTAGCAAGATAAGTCTTAGGCATTTTCTTCCAGTTTCGTTCTATTGTTCCTTGACTGTCTAGGCAGAACGCGCAAACCGATCTAATCTCTCGAAAAACCGAGAAACGATCGCCGCGCATCCTTGGCATACTCTTTCCGCTTCCGTGAGACTAATGGCACGACGGTGAGCTACAAAATTAACGAAATAACCTTCGGTAAAACTTCATGAGTAACCCGAAGCAACTTTCGCCAAAAACCGAAATCAAAGCGGAAACATTTCCCGTGTAAACCACGGAAACAAGACTACTTTGACTATCTGCGATTTTCTATCTTCATGAAAACCGGTCATCCATTACTTTCGTATAAACATGTTACACAAAAACAGCATAAGGAAAACCAAGATCGGTCTCATGCAAAACGACATCGCAATACGGAAAATTACGTCCAAGCGGAAAATAACCCAAAACTGAATCCGAACGTGTTCTTCGTCGATTCCTTAAACTTTATTTCCTCGGATAAAATGAAACAATTTTCATGCGACCAAAGGAAACTTTATACGAAGCATCTATCGTATAACTGAAACCTAAAGTGGAAAATCGTTTCGAAAAGCCATCACCCATAACTTGGAAAACTCCGCTATGATTGGCATGTCTATCTCGACGAACTCTATTCGGCCCTCGGCCAACTATGTCTTTCCATAAAGTCCGGACCTGAATTCGGCATCACCATTAAGGACAATCGTGAACCAATATGACCTTAATGCGAAAGGATCGCGGTCTGATCGTTTACCAACTCCTTGGTTAAACGGCTGAACACAGCCTTCACGCCAAGACAAAACAGCTGAACGATCGCCGCTCCAATCACTTAAGGGCCAAACGATAATCCACGATTTGTCATAAAACGCCAAGTGACCATTACGCGAGCAACTCTGTCGCATAGCCCAAAAGCGGAAATCATGCGATAAATTTCTCGTAATAAAATCAGTCCTAACAGCCATATGGTTAACGGAAAAATTTGAACTTAACATCGACTGATTAAGTTCTATATGCTCCCTAAACAAAGCATGAAAAGAAACACTCGTGACAAAGCTCCAAGAGTTATACGAGTCGTCCTTAAAATCCCGGAAGGCCAACACTTCGCGAAGCAAAGCGAAGGTAGACACTTCTCCCTGGGTCAAATATACGCGACCCCTGGTCCTAATTCCTCGATCAAAATTTTATAACTTGCACGTCCAAACTGAAACAACAGTTTCTGACTACGGACATTCGCAAAACATCTCCAAGCCCGCGAACATTTGAAATGCGGCACAAGGGAAAATTAACTCGTACACATTTGAAATGTGTATGCTTGTATAATCCCACGTTTTTTTAAGAAACCGGATTTTCGAAACTCTTTACAAACACAGAAACCGAATTTTCGAAACTCTTCGCAAACAAACTCGCCAATCGCTAAACGGCCTCAACAATGGATCCAGTATCCACCAAATAAATCATAAACTATCGCCCGGAAACATTCCGCGATTTCTAAAAGCCCATAGTCATTTATGGCATAAGAAAAACAAACTTCATAGTACTGCGAGACGTCGCTTCGTGCCTGAACATTCGTTTTTCGATTAAAACCTTCATACGCCTTCTAAACGGCATCATATCGTTGTTGCTGATCACAACAAACGAACTCTAACGTCCTAAACAGACAAGCCACCTAAGGGTAGGCTCTTTTACATCCGACAAGGATCCCATAGCGCGCTATACAAAAATCCAAATTTGGTTCAGCACTTCGTAAAGGAAGTAGCTCGATTCGTGCCCATACAAATCATATAAGCCGATACCACTTCGCGGATTTTAAAACGGTACGAATCAGGTTAAAATCACAAACAAGCAAAACGAAAGCCGATTTGTCATCGCACAGCCTCAGTCTGAGAGTAAACCTAGGTCTTGCCCTAAACCCAGCCTTGCTGGTATCTTAAACATCTCATAGGCAAAGCGTCAACGACGCGAGATCCCAAAACTTGTCTCTTCACTTAAGTCTATACGTTTCCACGAATTTTCGCGTAAATCATAAACCGCAGAAAAATCTCGCTTTGTACAAACTACGGATACGGTGATCGTCAGGGAGGCAGGAATGAGACGACAACTCACACCCTGCCCCTCTAACTTCGACAAACAGAAGTTCTAAACGCAAAATATTTTATAAACGCATACCGCAAATTCAATACAATGCCCTAAAAAGGGCAGGGATTCAAAGCCACCAACGGCCAGTCCCGAAATCATACATAATGGCCAACCAATGGCCGAAATACAATCAAAATAAAAATCTCTAAAGGGATTGATAAACCTAGACGCTCCCCGGAGCATCACCTTCATCCTCAAAACTCACCCAAAGTAGGAACGGTCTCACCGTCGCCTCCATTGGTCGCACCACCGCTGCATGTCTCATATGCGCCGGCTTCGCGATCCTTGACTGCGTGGTCCTGGTCCTCCGAACCCTCCGAATGCAGGACAAGGGTGCACACGGATTTCAGACCAGCAAGAATCGAGTCGAAGTTGAGCAACGAACTCACGGTCTTCCCGACGTCACGTTCGAGATCACCAATCAAAGGTGATGTGGATTTCTGGAATGAAATACTCTTAGCCAAAAATTTCGATTTTCAACTCATAATCTTCCGCCCGCAAGATCGTTTCCGCGTCTTACAGGCTGGGGGGCTAACTGTTGGGGTCAAAAACGGTTATCTCGAAATCAACGGCTAAAAATATTTATCATGCGCGGACTTTCCATAAAACAAGCGTCGAAAGCAAAACAAGTCGTACAGCTTAAAAAACCTATGTTAAAGTCGATCGTTCTTGTTTTACACGATAAACTTTACGAGAAAACCAACTCAGATTTAGTCGTAAAACTTCGATGATACAATGAAGAAGAACCGAGAGACATTAGGTCCGTAGCTGAGATGACACGACCATACGAAAGTATACGGAAGAAACGGGAAGTGATCTAAGTTTGGATAGGCCGAACGACAAGGAATCCGCCTTGAAACTTCAAAGAGCCCGTTCTCTCAAACCATGAGGACCCAGAGAACGATCAAGATATCAAATCGAATCCCTCGTCGAGACGCACGTGCTGGTCCTGGCCGCCGGCGGCTAGCCCCCGTGCTGGTCCTGGCCGCCGGGCGGCTAGCCCCCGTGCTGGTCCTGGCCGCCGGGAAACTTCAAAGAGCCCGTTCTCTCAAACCGTGAGGACCCAGAAAACGATCAACATATCAAATCGAAGCCCTCGTTGAGACGCACGTGCTGGTCCGTAGCCGCCGGGCGGCTAGCCCCCGTGCTGGCCGTGGCCGCCGGCGGCTAGCGCCCGTGCTGGCCGTGGCCGCCGGGCGGCTAGCCCCGTGCTGGCCGTGGCCGCCGGCGGCTAGCGCCCGTGCTGGCCGTGGCCGCCGGCGGCTAGCGCCCGTGCTGGCCGTGGTCGCCGGGCGGCTAGCCCCGTGCTGGCCGTGGCCGCCGGCGTGATACGTCCTGGGTCGGGACAGGATCACTCAAACGTACTTAGGGGATATGAACTCGCCAAAAGGGAGAACTAATGGGATGAACGGTGACACAAAGGGTTGCGGAAGGCCCAATGATACTACCAGAGGTGAACTCCAAAGAGAACTGATGGATTGAACGGTGACACAAAGGGTTGCGGAATGACCCAATGATACTACCAGAGGTGCTTGATTGTCGCCTGATATGACTCACAGGTCTGACAAAGAAGCGAACTCGATCTGTTGCCGGATGTGACGCACCGGTCCAACGAGAAAGAGATAGTACTTGGAGCTAACCACACCAAGAACAAGAAAAGTGAGATACCCTCTCAAGGTTCCAAAAATAAACACTCAAAACTTATTTTATTTCATTGATCAAATGGCCTTTATATAATAGGCAAAGCATACAAAAAGTTGGAATACAAAAGACTAGCCAACATAGAATTTAGCAATTTATGAAAACAATGAAGACTTGACGAAAGACTTTGAATTGACCAAGAAATGATGACTTGACCAAAGTTTGACGATTTGGAGTGAATAACTCTTCGGTTGATCTCATTCTTCTGCCAGCTTGACAATCTCTGAATTACCGTCAGATTGATATATTATTTGGCCATGGCTTGTATTTTCTTATTGGGCCCTTCTTTCTTGGGCTGAAATATGTTTATAAACATATTTTTCATAAATCATCAAGCCCATCTCGTTTGATCCAAACACATAAGCCAAGTTTTCTCGATTTGTTTCTGCTGCTGATTTAGGGCACATCATTCCCTCCTTCTTTAAAAAGATTTGCCCTCAAATCTGTCTTTCTTTAGCTTCAGATAGAATGATCTCTTAGCTTTTCGTAGAACTCTTTTTTTTTTTTTTTAGAAAAGAAGATGAAAGGTAGAAGATGGATGAAGAAGATGGAAAGATGAGAAAATGAACAGATAGTACCGGTTGAGTGGCTCTGATACCACTTGATACGTCCTGGGTCGGGACAGGATCACTCAAACGTACTTAGGGGATATGAACTCGCCAAAAGGGAGAACTAATGGGATGAACGGTGACACAAAGGGTTGCGGAAGGCCCAATGATACTACCAGAGGTGAACTCCAAAGAGAACTGATGGATTGAACGGTGACACAAAGGGTTGCGGAATGACCCAATGATACTACCAGAGGTGCTTGATTGTCGCCTGATATGACTCACAGGTCCGACAAAGAAGCGAACTCGATCTGTTGCCGGATGTGACGCACCGGTCCAACGAGAAATAGATAGTACTTGGAGCTAACCACACCAAGAACAAGAAAAGTGAGATACCCTCTCAAGGTTCCAAAAATAAACACTCAAAACTTATTTTATTTCATTGATCAAATGGCCTTTATATAATAGGCAAATGATACAAAAGGTTGGAATACAAAAGACTAGCCAACATAGAATTTAGCAATTTATGAAAACAATGAAGACTTGACCAAAGACTTTGAAATGACCAAGAAATGATGACTTGACCAAAGTTTGACGATTTGGAGTGAATAACTCTTCGGTTGATCTCGTTCTTCTGCTAGCTTGACAATCTCTGAATTACCGTCAGATTGATATATTATTTGGCCATGGCTTGTATTTTCTTATTGGGCCCTTCTTTCTTTGGGCTGAAATATGTTTATAAACATATTTTTCATAAATCATCAAGCCCATCTCGTTTGATCCAAACACATAAGCCAAGTTTTCTCGATTTGTTTCTGCTGCTGATTTAGGGCACATCATTCCCTCCTTCTTTAAAAAGATTTGCCCTCAAATCTGTTTTTCTTTAGCTTCAGATAGAATGATCTCCGATTGTGCGCAATGAATAAATCAATGTATTTGCGGAAAATAAGGTATCAGTGTCGCTACTTTCTGTCAAAAATTTCCTGCGAAGGGAAGCGTCGGGAAGGTCTTTTTGCCAGACGCGCTGGTTCGAGTCGCCTGCTCCCTCCCCGTGTCCACTAGCTTTCGCTCCTTGCGAGCTACCAAGCTGCTCTACTCTACTCGCACTGCTTCTTTCCTCTCCCGGTCCTCCTCTTCCTGTCACCGCCGGTTGTGATCTCTACTATTTTGCTTCTCCGACATCTTACTGAGTTTCTTCACACAAGCTGACTCCTCCTACTCCTTGATCTTCCTTCTAGGAGAATTCATCAAACCTTGCTTATCCTTCTGATGAGCAAGCAGTGGTATTTCTTTAGGATCTACTCCAGCATTTAGCAGCTGCCACCGTTGGAACCAATGAAGCAAATACTTGACTTCTTAAGCAAACAAAGTACCAAGAACTTGCCGAGGTAGGTATATAGGAGGTTTTTGTTAGGAAAGGAAGAAAGAAAGGGTGATACCCCGACTTCCATAGGTCCTGGGTTTGACCTCCCGTAGTGGTCCTTGCTTTTTATAAAGCGGAGCGGGGCCAATTTCTCGTACTTGCTCCGTGTGCCCCCTTTCGTCGAGTGCCCACTAGACTGTTGGCCTACCAAGTACTTGCCTGCTGCTCCTGCCGCCCGCTTGACGGGCGGAGCACTCGTTATCCTTACGGTTCTGTTCTCTCTGCCGGGGCCCTCCCATTACTCTAGCCATAAGCTATGGCAGCTCCGGCTCGCAACCGCGGGGCGGCCAGCACAAGTCAAGGCGAAGACGGAGCAGCACTACCTGGATAAATCCATAATAGAGTCCGACCACAGCGACCGAATTGATTATCTTCATGCATAAGGATACTAGATTACCTAGTATAAAAAGATTGAAAAACCATCACAAACCTCCCTTTTTTCTTTTCTATTTCAAAAAAAGTCAAAAAATCAAATGATTACACAGCCCACTTCGCTCCGCTGCTCTGCTCGCTCCGACGATTCTACATACCGGCCGAAAGAGACTGAGCCCGCGGCGGCCGTTAGGTCACCTATTTTGAGTTATGGACACACAAGGCCAAAACATGTGTGTCGGGCGTGCGACCCATCAACCTACTAGCAATGGGGGAGAAAACATAGCATGTCGCAACAAAAGCTTGATTCGAGGCGTCAGCAAAACACTGCCGTCTGTTCCCTTCAGTCCCTTAGCGCCCCGGGACGGGAGTGGGGGGACGGTCGTTAGACGGCAACAGCAGCACCGGCTCCACGAAGTCTGAATCGAATCTTTCTGTTGGCTTTCCCAATTCATTCGTAAATCAAAATCAAAGGGCTAGAAGTGCTCGCTTCTAGCTGGCGACAACTACGAACTTTTTTCAAAAAAAAAGTTTGATATCTTTTCCTCACTTACTAGCAAAGAACTGGATAAGGATTCGTCCTTGGCTGCCAAGGCGAAGGAGGATTTCTTGAGAAATCTTGTAGTTGAGGAAGTGGAAAAGTATCTAGACAAATATTGTGTTTGACTCTTTCTTTTATCCTTTCTTTTATTTCTTGAAGAAGAAGAAGAAGAAGAAGCGGGCGCACGAGAAGGATTTAGCATCATGTGGATGACGGAGAGGGGGGAAATTCCATAAAGCGCGAACCAAGATCCATGATACGAAAACCAAAATCAGAAGTAGGACAAAACTCAGAGTTAGCAGCATGAACAAAGAACTAGGACATACCAGGTGAGAAGTTCGGCTAAGCCGGAAAGATAGATCTCTTCGATCCTTGATTGATTTGAACAAAAGGAAAGAAGCCGGTAGCAAAGGAAATGAAATGGCAGCTGTGCTTTATATAACATAATAGCTTTTTGGTCTTTGTTGATCACTTCTGCTTACCCCACTGGAAGACAGGAAGAGCTAGCATCTCTCTTTCCTAAGGCATAAGGCGTTCCTCTCAGTCGATAGACTGGCGTTCCTCGAGGAGTACAAGCCAAAAGGTGCCATAGTCGTCGCAAAGGTTCAAGCAAGGAGGAAGTAGGTCTCAAAAGAAAAAGGGGGAGGTTCAGAATTCCCAAGCGCCTAGTCAGTTGAAGGGTCAGTTCAAGGTTAGCGTCCGATTGTGCGCAATGAATAAATCAATGTATTTGCGGAAAATGGGACGCTGAAGGGCAGGGGTAGCCTTTCCGGGAAATTCAAGAGAGCTAGCTTCGGTGCTCACCAAAGGACGGAGCTGTCGCTCCCACTTGCCCCAGGAGGCTGAGTACCTTCGTTCCTCTTCCGAGTGGTCGAGTTGCTAAAGCAACCTCCTCTACTAATTAGTTGAGCCAGTCAGGCCATCCGATCCCTTCCCTACCTTGGCTTTATTCTGGGGATTGATTGGCAGTTGAAAGAGCTGCTCGAAAAGGGTAATGGTTGGACCTAGCTTCCCTGGTTGGTTGGCTTGGGAATGGGAATAGGCTAGTCGAGGAACGCCTTGTTTTCTTATAAAATCAAAATTGGTCAAATTAGGTGAAAGAAGAGAGCCAGAGCGCCATACCCTTCTCGGAAGGAACCCGCCCTTGGAAGAGCTACTAGGGCATCGCATCTATGCTGAAAGAGCACAATCCTTGATCTAGAGGGAGCCATTCCTTACCTTAGAGGAAAAGACTTAGCCCAGTCCTCAGTTTCCACTTACAGAATAAATGAATCACTTTGCCACTCGACGAGGCAGATAGCTCCTCTGGTGCTACTATAGCCTTTGTGGTTGCTTCGCTAGGAAGAGCAGCACTTATATTGCTTGGATTATCTATTCAGCACAGCGGTGTTGATTTCCGAGTTGTTTGCTAGGCTAGTTGATCTTAGCTTTTCGTAGAACTCTTTTTTTTTTTTTTTAGAAAAGAAGATGAAAGGTAGAAGATGGATGAAGAAGATGGAAAGATGAGAAAATGAACAGATAGTACCGGTTGAGTGGCTCTGATACCACTTGATACGTCCTGGGTCGGGACAGGATCACTCAAACGTACTTAGGGGATATGAACTCGCCAAAAGGGACAATTAATGGGATGAACGGTGACACAAAGGGTTGCGGAAGGCCCAATGATACTACCAGAGGTGAACTCCAAAGAGAACTGATGGATTGAACGGTGACAAAAAGGGTTGCGGAATGACCCAATGATACTACCAGAGGTGCTTGATTGTCGCCTGATATGACTCACAGGTCCGACAAAGAAGCGAACTCGATCTGTTGCCGGATGTGACGCACCGGTCCAACGAGAAAGAGATAGTACTTGGAGCTAACCACACCAAGAACAAGAAAAGTGAGATACCCTCTCAAGGTTCCAAAAATAAACACTCAAAACTTATTTTATTTCATTGATCAAATGGCCTTTATATAATAGGCAAAGCATACAAAAGGTTGGAAGACAAAAGACTAGCCAACATAGAATTTAGCAATTTATGAAAACAATGAAGACTTGACCAAAGACTTTGAATTGACCAAGAAATGATGACTTGACCAAAGTTTGACGATTTGGAGTGAATAACTCTTCGGTTGATCTCGTTCTTCTGCCAGCTTGACAATCTCTGAATTACCGTAAGATTGATATATTATTTGGCCATGGCTTGTATTTTCTTATTGGGCCCTTCTTTCTTTGGGCTGAAATATGTTTATAAACATATTTTTCATAAATCATCAAGCCCATCTCGTTTGATCCAAACACATAAGCCAAGTTTTCTCGATTTGTTTCTGCTGCTGATTTAGGGCACATCACGGCGGCTAGCGCCCGTGCTGGCCGTGGTCGCCGGGCGGCTAGCCCCGTGCTGGCCGTGGCCGCCGGCGGCTAGCGCCCGTGCTGGCCGTGGTCTCCGGGCGGCTAGCCCCGTGCTGGCTCGGGTCTTCGGACAACAATCTCTGGTACACAAGTCCCCGGCCATCGGAAGTCTGTACTTCGAGTCTTTCCCAAGTCCTCGCAGGACGAATCATTGAGATTCCGCGTACGAAACTCCGGTTCTTACTCCAATCTAGGACCGTCGGAAAAACTTCGGAAACTCGTAAGATATCAACGGGAAGGAAGATCTTAAATTCTTCGTACGAAACAGCGATGGTTATCTTAAGACACCACTCGTCTCACTCTACGAACGAATGAAGAACTTCCGAAGAAATCGTAGAAAACAACGGATGTCCTAGAGACGGCCCGAAAGGGACCAAACACGATCGGACAGTCCGTTTATGATTATCTGAGATAGATACGACGATTTACGTTTATCATTACATAACAAGATAAATGCTAAATTTCCGGAAGGATAAATGTCAAGTTTCCCGAAGATAAATGTCAAGTTTCCCGATAAACATGGAGGCCGACGAAAATGGAAAGAAGCCCGCCTTGCGGCCCAGAAGGAGAATAGACCGTCATAAGAAGGAGTATATAAAGGAGCTTTGGGAGAGGAAGAAAGGCAGAGCGAAAATCATTAAGAGAGAGAGAAATCTGAGATTGGAGACCTAGAGAGCTCCTGTTAGGTTAAGAACTTAGAATTTAGGCGGTAGACTAGCAAGGTAGGACCTAGAACGTCCGGCCGCCTCTCGTTCTATTTTCATCTTGTCCGCAGGCTCCTGTCTCTCTCGGAAGGATCTCCAATCCTTTTTACTTAGAGTTCCGCACATAGAAACCCTAGGCATTATTCATGACATGCCCGTTTCAATGACTAACGCTCGTACTAGACGAACTCCGCCAGGCAGTTCGATCTCTTGTTCAAACCCTTCCAACTGAACTACGTCCGACTTGATCCTCGAAAGGGGTACGTAGGCAGCCTTCCTTAAGGTCCAGTCCCAAATCTCAATAAAACCTTTCCGCATTTATTTGATCACTTGTCGTTGGTTGTCGCAGAGAATCCGGACCTTCAGGGAAAGTTAGGTTTACTTAGCTTTCCTCCGTTTTACTTAATCAAAATCGACAGTGCGAATTTCGGTTCCCACAAGATTTGTTTGTTAGGGAAGCACATGGAGGAAGTCTTATGGGACATTTTGGTATTGCCAAGACTCTTAAAGTTTTGCAGGATCATTTCTTTTGGTCTCGCATGAAGAGAGATGTGGAGAAAATCTGTGAGAGATGTGCAACATGTAAACAAAGCTAAGTCCAAAGTCCAAGCTCACGGTTTGTATACTCCTTTACCCATTCCTTATCATCCTTGGAATGACGTCTCTATGGATTTTATTGTTGGATTGCCTAGGACTAGAACCGGAAAGGATTCAATCTTTGTAGTTGTTGATAGGTTCTCCAAAATGGCTCACTTCATTGCTTGTCACAAAACTGATGATGCATTGCATATTGCTAACTTGTTCTTTAAAGAGATTGTGCGTCTGCATGGCATGCCTAGAACTATAGTATCTGACAGAGACACCAAGTTTTTAGTACTTTTGGAAGACACTTTGGTCTAAGTTAGGCACTAAACTGTTGTTCTCTACTACTGTCACCCACCAAACTGATGGACAAACTGAAGTAGTAAATAGAACTTTAGAACACTCTTGCGTGCATTCATAAAGAAGAACTTGAAATCATGGGAAGACTGTTGCCTCATTGTGAATTTGCATATAATCATGCTGTACACTCTGCTTCTAAGTTTTCTCCTTTTGAAATTGTTTATGGGTTCAATCCCACCTCTCCTTTGGATTTAATACCTTTACCTGAGTGTGAAAGGATTAGTATGGATGGCAAAAAGAAGGCAGAGATGGTGAAACAACTTCATGAGCAAGCAAGGCGCAATATTGAAGAGAAAACCAAGCAGTATGTTAAACATGCTAATAAGGGCAAACGAGAGATGATATTTGAAGAAGTGATCGAGTATGGGTTCACCTAAGGAAAGAGAGGTTTCCTAATCAAAGGAAGTCCAAGCTTATGCGAGAATAGATGGACCTTTTGAGGTCACAAAGAAGATCAGCAACAATGCTTACAAGCTGGATCTCCAAGGTAAGTATGATGTGAGTAAAGTTTCAATGTTACAGGACTTGATCCCTTTTATTGCAGATGAACCAGATTTGAGGACAAATCCTTTTCAAGAGGGAGGG
>NW_026616324.1:0-15000 GCF_000801105.2 Raphanus sativus | reverse complement strand
TTGCTGTATAATTCATCTGAACTTGTTTCAGTGATCATGAGGTATATGTACTTATTAGTACTTAGTCCATATCATAAAAATAATCAGTTATGTTCTATGGTTCTTGACCAGAACATATGGACTTTCTATTGGGAGTATTCATCCATCTTGAAATGGATCTTAACTTTAAATATTTTCTGTTCATCCTTGGTCATTTATAAAATTCGACAATGAATTTGTATATCCATGATTTGGATCATACTATTGCACATTCCGTACTTAGAGGTTAACCAAAATTCTCTATGAAAATTATATGTATGCTTGGCGTATGCCATCAATCTCTCATGGTCGGCTGGAAGCCTTCCTTAGGTTAACATGCCGTCCCATCCTTACTTGGTGTCTCATGGTCGGATCATGACCTATGGGACGGGTCGGAATTGCCTAGGACCAAGGTGGTTCAAGGTCAGACTTGGATATGGATTCTTATGGTCGTGAATCTGATGGATTCATCCCTTTATTACTTTGACCATATCATATCCAGTTCTTGGTATATAAGATCATAGATCTCAATACATGTATATGGCTGTGATCTTCATTCTAGATCATTATATTTTTTATTACAGCCTGTCCAAAATCAATCTGTTGGACTTTAATCATCCTTTCTTTAGATTATAAACACAAGGAATTTATTTCATAATTTATGGACTGATCTGAAATGTTCTTATAGAACTTTCTTACTAAGCATCTCTTAGTTTTATTATGTGTGTATACACGCAGGCAGCTGCTTCTACGATAGTCCATGAACAACGCAGGAACGATGTTGTTCTATGAGATTCTCATTTCTCATTTTTAGATCTCTTGATCTCTTAAGATTCAGGTCATATGTACCTTTATATATCCAGGGATTTATTATACTACTTACTGCGATTTTCTTATGTGTTTCCAGACATTAATTTATTATGCAGTAGCATTCACCACATAGGAATTTTATTTCCTTCTAATCTGTTCCTTAGTCTCTGTGGATAACCTTGTGTAATAAAGCCATTCATAGAATGCTCTATGCTTAGATATGGACGACCTGGACATGGTCATGTCCTTTCTCACGATTTCCTTTCATCACAAGACTCTTATTTCCCTTGGTTAGATGGTCTCCGCATCTCTTATTCTTTACTTAGAACCCCACGTTCATTTATTTATTTATTTTCCGAGTACTCTCATGTGTGGGTTCGAGATCCTCTCTTATTCTTATTCTCAAGTGCTTTCTCATATGCATTTCAATCACTTATGTATGTGTATGTGTCGACACTTATTTGTACTTGTTCCATCGCATTTCATTGCGTTCCAGACATGTTCTAATCGATTAGAGATTATATTATCCAGGACCTTTACCATTGTATCTCGGCTAATCCAATTTACATGGCTTGGTACCTTAGATGTTCAGCTGGCCAGCATTTTTCTCTATGTCTGGTATGGTTTCTTTAGTGAACTCGGGTATATTATTCTGAGCACCTTATTCTCTTTCTCATCCGAGGTTCTTATGTATATGGAACATACAGGTCTATTATATAGACTTACTTATAGCAACTTGAATATTTATTTCGTGGTGCTAAGCTGGTTATGACATAGTCATCGGGTCTAATCTGTCTGGCTATCATCTTGTATGATTTTTTTCTTTCTTTCTTTCTTTGTATGGACGTCCAAGATTATAATCTTTGGTCCGAGGATCTTGCCAAGACAATGGTGGTTCATACCACTTCATTTCTCTTATTCTTTCCAGCTTATTGTTTTCTCATTTTAGTGAATGTTGGATAGACAGATTTATCTTGTATAAATCAATGTACCTTGGCCTCAATCTAATCACTCATGTTTGGCTCATGGTTTACTTAAAATCGTGTGAGAAAACATTTTACTTATCCAACATATATTCCCAATCTTATCTCATTTCCTTATGAGATTCCATCCTAGACGGCACACATGTTTGTGGTGTTCTATTTATTATTTCTTAGGATGGTGTCTGGATTGTGACCCGTAATCATTTTGAGATGGGAATATCTATGCATAACTTTAATGGCCTGATGCTTATACTTCAACTTGTATGAATAATTTCTTTATGTCCCATATCTTGGACCATATAATTTCCGAATTCTTACTCTGTCCCTTGGACTATAATTTTCGAATTTCTATTCTGTTCCCAATGCTCGGATGGCTGTGGCCAATGGCTCATTTAGATTCATAAAAGAATTCTGTCCGAGTAGATCTATAGTATGGACATGTGTGGATTTGTCCTCACTTCCATTTCATGGACATACTATATTCTGTTAAAATTCTTGGGAATTAATCCATGTCCTTAACCAGATATCTTTGTGACCTCTGTATGGAGAGTCATTGAACTTATAGTTCATACTTGGTCGAGTGTTGTTGTGTCCGGCCAGAAATACTACTGTGGACTGAGTCTCGACCAGTCTCGACCACGACCATGTAGGAACCACGACCACGGTTATTGTGGTTTCCATTTCCATGGTTGTCGAGTCTTTATTTTGGTTTAAAAGGACAACATGTCTGAGCTCTTATATCCATCAGATTATGGTGTGTTCATGGCATAGGGTTATCCTCTCTCCCCCTCATGAACATACTGTAATCTGTGGATGCTCATGACTTTTCATAAATTTTGTAGTCTAAACCGTATAGGTTGTAATTCGAAATTTATTCAGCCAGGTTATCAGGAACATGTTATAAAAATCATTTCTGTAAGAACACAAAATTATTGTGCCATTTCCATGATACCTTTTGGACAATGAAGCCTCATGAGTTTCCCTTGTGTTCATACTACACACGTGAGATTTATGGGAGAACTCTTTTGTGCCTTTAAATCTTTGCATCAGATTTTAAAATTTATTTCGGATGGCTAATCCGGTCATACCATTAAGTATAATTTCGTGGCTAACCTTACTGGTTACCAAAAGCCATTGTTCCTTATCATATTGATCATTTGCATAGTCTAGATCAACATGGAGAATTTTATTCTTGATCATTTATACCTTTGGCAAATTTTCTTTTACATACACAGAAAGAACATTTCTGTCCTTAGCCCATTCGAAACCATTCAAAATAAATTAATGGGGCTTTCATTTTGAGTGAATAAAATCGTCCCTCCTTAGGGAAATGCCATAGGATTTGTCTCTTCAAGACATACTGGTTTTCGAAATTTTCTTGTCATTTTTCAATCAAAGATTGTAATAAAATTTTATTAATGCTTTCCAGAGATGACAAGATGAAATAAAATGAAAACCAAATCATAAATAAAAATTCAGGATGTCAAAATAAAAATAAAACAAAACCGGCCATTCCTTTTAACACTTTGGATATGGCTTACATTGATTCTTATTCAATGAATAGATCAAGCTCATTATCTACATGAGTCCACTCGGTTTGTTCTTCTCCAGCTTCAGGAATACTCAAATCAAACTCTTGTCTCAGCTTATGTATGCTTAAGATCTCATCAAATTGCTTGATGTTCTCTGCCTTTGTTTTCTTTTTCTTCTCAATTTCCAACAGTTTGTCGAGTAGATCAAAGTAAGTAGTACACTTACTGGCGTGATATAAAGATATCGCATCACTCGGATGGATAGTCTCACGAGTCTTGGTGAGCTTATCCCTGTTGGTTGTCGACTCTCCAAATAGGTTGAGAGTGTAGGCGATTCTCATAAGGTCAGAGTCATACTTGTTCACAGATTCATAATTCTGGAACTTTATTTCTCGCCATTCTTTTTCTGCTTTATGCAAGAACATTTCTGAGTATCTATTGTTCAATGTATACCAGAGATAATGTGGATCATTGATGTAGCTGTACATCATTTTTAGATCATCACAGAGTTTATCCTTCATGATCTTGAGGGCATACGACCTCTCACACGCAGGGGTATCATTATCCCACTTGGTACACTTCCAAACTCCTCTGAGTTTTAATCTTCCTGAAGTGTTCATGGTCCACTCAATATAATTATCTCCGGAGAGATTTAGGACACTGTAATCTGAGTTTATTGGCATCTGAATTCATCACAAAACAATGATCATTTAGTTTCTCATGCCATCTGGCTATATAAGGAAACAATGTCATGCGCCCATTTAGGCTGCTAAGACCATTCGGTCATCATCAAATAAATCAAGACCATTCGGTCATATATTGATCAAGGCACTCGGCCATATTTAGAAATGAAATAACAATTATACAAACAATCATTTCAATGCAATAACTAATCGACCAGGATGCGAGCAAGAAACACTCAGGAATCTAAAATAAATATCCTAAGGGTTTTAGGGTTTTAGGAGTCGCATAGGTCGATGGTTAAACCCGGGTTGGATAGGTTCGATTGGGGTCAATCCTAAACCGGTTTACCATTAGGTTTAAGATGGTTTATAATTCTTTAGAAATTTTCCTTTTTGGTTTCTGATTTCAAATTATAAAATTTCCTTTTCAAAGTTGGATTAAGAAAATCGATTTCCAAAACTGATTTGGATTAGGAAAATATTTTAGGTTTTCCAAAATTCTTTTTGCTTTTCGAAAATTTTATTTTCTTGCAGGAGATTTAATTCTCAAACAATCAGAAAAGACTAATCAGTTTTAATACATGATTTCCGATTTTGAACAATGATCTTAGGGTTCTTTAGTTCATGATTCAAGACTTAATACTAGCAACCTAATGATCCGATTTTAACAAGCAATATCAATGGTGGTTTCAAGTTCAAATTATAAACCTCTAGATCAAGCTTAGCAATCGATTTCTAGTTCTCAAAGTATTAACCAAGTTATCAAAAGATGTTTGGAGTTTGATAATTTACCTTAAACTCGATTGATTTGCTCCTTGACTTCTCTTTGATAGCTTAACCTCAATGGATCTTACTGGGATCCTTTGTTTTCCTTAAACAAAATTATCAAAGAGAAGTTAGTAATATCAAAGACAATCAGCTATAAACAAACTAGAGAGAAAAGTTTGCAGCCTTAGGTTTATTTCTGTTTTGACGGCGCGGCTTGTAGCTGTCGTAGAGAACGCGTCTGATCACGGATTGATATGAGGTCTGTGGCGTTGGATTCTCCTCTTCAATAGCTTCAAATTGATATGTCGCACGTCGTCTGGATCGTTACGGTTTGGGAGAACGATCGATTTGAAGTTGAGTCTTTTAGAGAGAGAAATCGGGCAGATTAGGGTTTCCCTGTCCGATTGACTTGTAACGACGATTGCGAACTCGTCTGAACTCGGATTGCGTCGCGGTCTTCGGCGTTGGATTCTTCTCTCCGAGATCTTCAAATCGGTAGGTAGCTCGTCTTCTGGTTCCTCGTGGTTAGGGAGTTCGAGCTGTTTGAAGTCGGCGGCTAAATTAGGGTTTTCTAGGGTTTTAGGTTTAGCTCGAGTTTTAGGTTAGCTCGTGCTGATAACGTGTTGTAAATGGAAGTGATTCGTTTATTAATCTTATGGACTAAAGGTCCATATATATACAAGTTTACAAAGTGAGATAAATGGAAAGATCCTATTTCCAATAGGAAATAGGAAATACATGGAAATAGTAATATCCTAATACATAAATATGGAAAAGTCTAAGTCTTCCTTTCTTTCACTCCTCTTGGGCCGCCAGATCTTGTCTCCTTGGGCTGGGCTTGAGTCGGGCCTGGCCATGTCTGGTTCAACATTGACTTGGTCTGGTCCGGTCCGGTTCGGTCCGGTTTGGTCCGACCAGAAATGGTTTGGTCCGGTCTGTCCGGTTTGGACAGAAATGGGTCGATCACATAATTGATTCATAACAAAAGCAAACAGATATCTAAATCAACCGGGAAGAAAAACAATTTCATGGAGCAGACTCACATACTGATGCCACACGGCAAACACACCTCTCTAGCTAGATCAAATCGTGAAAAACCTCAACCAGAACACTCAAGTTTTCACACGTTATCAGCACGACGATCTACGAGCTACTTGACAACCTCAATCGACATCAAACAAAACCCTAAGCCGCCAACCTCTTTCTTTTGTTACTTTGATATCGATTGAAGTTTGATCTCAAAACTAACATACTTGAGTTTTTGTTTGATTGATTTATTTTAAGGATTCAAAAGGAAATCCTAGGAGCACATCGATCAAGTTAAAAGGTAAGAAACCAATCTCTAAAACTTGTTTACTTGTTTGTTGGATAATCGGTTTATGTTTGAAAATACTAGAAACCGATTACTAGGTTTAATTTGAGGTTCACGATTTAAACTAGAAACCACCATTGTTCTTGTAAGTTTAAAATCGATCATTAGGTTGTTAATCCTATAATTTGAATCTGTCAAAAGGAACAAACCCTAAAAATTTATGAGATTAAAATTCACATGAAAACCCTAAACCTTTTCTAATACAAATCGGATATGGAAAATTTCACAATCGGATTATGTTATATTCTATATCCGATTATGTTAAAATTCCTAACACATACTAAACTAGAAATTTTACAAATCCTTATCCTAATGGTAAAAGCTTTAAAACCGAAATAAACTTGCTAAAACCCTAAAGCCAAATCGATGAGAAACTAAAAAGGAAATAAAACCCTCAAACCCTTATAAGCTATAAATCGATTGCATGGTTTTGCATGGTCCCGGTTGTGTGGTACATGTACCTCTTATAGATGATGAGCTTGTAATATTACAAGAGTTGTCCACACAAACCGCATAGGTCGATGATGTTTTCCATGGAATAACTAGACCTTGTTGCACTCGTCCATATCATATAAATTTCACAAATTTTACAAACCGGTTTCCTATGATATTTGATTGCTTGAAATTAAACATAGAAATTCAGGATGTCAAAATAAAAATAAAACAAAACCGGCCATTCCTTTTAACACTTTGGATATGGCTTACATTGATTCTTATTCAATGAATAGATCAAGCTCATTATCTACATGAGTCCACTCGGTTTGTTCTTCTCCAGCTTCAGGAATACTCAAATCAAACTCTTGTCTCAGCTTATGTATGCTTAAGATCTCATCAAATTGCTTGATGTTCTCTGCCTTTGTTTTCTTTTTCTTCTCAATTTCCAACAGTTTGTCGAGTAGATCAAAGTAAGTAGTACACTTACTGGCGTGATATAAAGATATCGCATCACTCGGATGGATAGTCTCACGAGTCTTGGTGAGCTTATCCCTGTTGGTTGTCGACTCTCCAAATAGGTTGAGAGTGTAGGCGATTCTCATAAGGTCAGAGTCATACTTGTTCACAGATTCATAATTCTGGAACTTTATTTCTCGCCATTCTTTTTCTGCTTTATGCAAGAACATTTCTGAGTATCTATTGTTCAATGTATACCAGAGATAATGTGGATCATTGATGTAGCTGTACATCATTTTTAGATCATCACAGAGTTTATCCTTCGTGATCTTGAGGGCATACGACCTCTCACACGCAGGGGTATCATTATCCCACTTGGTACACTTCCAAACTCCTCTGAGTTTTAATCTTCCTGAAGTGTTCATGGTCCACTCAATATAATTATCTCCGGAGAGATTTAGGACACTGTAATCTGAGTTTATTGGCATCTGAATTCATCACAAAACAATGATCATTTAGTTTCTCATGCCATCTGGCTATATAAGGAAACAATGTCATGCGCCCATTTAGGCTGCTAAGACCATTCGGTCATCATCAAATAAATCAAGACCATTCGGTCATATATTGATCAAGGCACTCGGCCATATTTAGAAATGAAATAACAATTATACAAACAATCATTTCAATGCAATAACTAATCGACCAGGATGCGAGCAAGAAACACTCAGGAATCTAAAATAAATAACCTAAGGGTTTTAGGGTTTTAGGAGTCGCATAGGTCGATGGTTAAACCCGGGTTGGATAGGTTCGATTGGGGTCAATCCTAAACCGGTTTACCATTAGGTTTAAGATGGTTTATAATTCTTTAGAAATTTTCCTTTTTGGTTTCTGATTTCAAATTATAAAATTTCCTTTTCAAAGTTGGATTAAGAAAATCGATTTCCAAAACTGATTTGGATTAGGAAAATATTTTAGGTTTTCCAAAATTCTTTTTGCTTTTCGAAAATTTTATTTTCTTGCAGGAGATTTAATTCTCAAACAATCAGAAAAGACTAATCAGTTTTAATACATGATTTCCGATTTTGAACAATGATCTTAGGGTTCTTTAGTTCATGATTCAAGACTTAATACTAGCAACCTAATGATCCGATTTTAACAAGCAATATCAATGGTGGTTTCAAGTTCAAATTATAAACCTCTAGATCAAGCTTAGCAATCGATTTCTAGTTCTCAAAGTATTAACCAAGTTCTATCAAGTTCTCAATGGATGTTTGGAGTTTGATAACTTACCTTTAAACTCGATTGATATGCTCCTTGACTTCTCTTTGATAGCTTAACCTCAATGGATCTTACTGGGATCCTTTGTTTTCCTTAAACAAAATTATCAAAGAGAAGTTAGTAAGATCAAAAACAATCAGCTATAAACAAACTAGAGAGAAAAGTTTGCAGCCTTAGGTTTATTTCTGTTTTGACGGCGCGGCTTGAAGCTGTCCTAGAGAACGCGTCTGATCACGGATTGATATGAGGTCTGTGGCGTTGGATTCTCCTCTTCAATAGCTTCAAATTGATATGTCGCACGTCTTCTGGATCGCTATGGTTTGGGAGAACGATTGATTTGAAGTTGAGTCTTTTAGAGAGAGAAATCGGGCAGATTAGGGTTTCCCTGTCCGATTGACTTGTAACGACGATTGCGAACTCGTATGAACTCGGATTGCGTCGCGGTCTTCGGCGTTGGATTCTTCTCTCCGAGATCTTCAAATCGGTAGGTAGCTCGTTTTCTGGTTCCTCGTGGTTAGGGAGTTCGAGCTGTTTGAAGTCGGCGGCTAAATTAGGGTTTTCTAGGGTTTTCGGTTAGCTCGAGTTTTAGGTTAGCTCGTGCTGATAACGTGTTGTAAATGGAAGTGATTCGTCTTTTTTAATCTTATGGACTAAAGGTCCATATATATACAAGTTTACAAAGTGAGATAAATGGAAAGATCCTATTTCCAATAGGAAATAGGAAATACATGGAAATAGTAATATCCTAATACATAAATATGGAAAAATCTAAGTCTTCCTTTCTTTCACTCCTCTTGGGCCGCCAGATCTTGTCTCCTTGGGCTGGGCTTGAGTCGGGCCTGGCCATGTCTGGTTCAACATTGACTTGGTCTGGTCCGGTCCGGTTCGGTCCGGTTTGGTCCGACCAGAAATGGTTTGGTCCGGTCTGTCCGGTTTGGACAGAAATGGGTCGATCACATAATTGATTCATAACAAAAGGCTCTAGGGTTTCATCTTAATAACACACACGATTTACACAGCCTCTCTCTCTCTAAAGCCACACGGCAAACACACCTCTCTAGCTAGATCAAATCGTGAAAACCTCAACCAGAACACTCAAGTTTTCACACGTTATCAGCACGACTGATCTACGAGCTACTTGACAACCTCATCGACATCAAACAAAACCCTAAGCCGCCAACCTCTTTCTTTTGTTACTTTGATATCGATTGAAGTTTGATCTCAAAACTAACATACTTGAGTTTTTTGTTTGATTGATTTATTTTAAGGATTCAAAAGGAAATCCTAGGAGCACATCGATCAAGTTAAAAGGTAAGAAACCAATCTCTAAAACTTGTTTACTTGTTTGTTGGATAATCGGTTTATGTTTGAAAATACTAGAAACCGATTACTAGGTTTAATTTGAGGTTCACGATTTTAAACTAGAAACCACCATTGTTCTTGTAAGTTTAAAATCGATCATTAGGTTGTTAATCCTATAATTTGAATCTGTCAAAAGGAACAAACCCTAAAAATTTATGAGATTAAAATTCACATGAAAACCCTAAACCTTTTCCTAATACAAATCGGATATGGAAAATTTCACAATCGGATTATGTTATATTCCTATATCCGATTATGTTAAAATTCCTAACACATACTAAACTAGAAATTTTACAAATCCTTATCCTAATGGTAAAAGCTTTAAAACCGAAATAAACTTGCTAAAACCCTAAAGCCAAATCGATGAGAAACTAAAAAGGAAATAAAACCCTCAAACCCTTATAAGCTATAAATCGATTGCATGGTTTTGCATGGTCCGGTTGTGTGGTACATGTACCTCTTATAGATGATGAGCTTGTATATATTACAAGAGTTGTCCACACAAACCGCATAGGTCGATGATGTTTTCCATGGGAATAACTAGACCTTGTTGCACTCGTCCATATCATATAAATTTCACAAATTTTACAAACCGGTTTCCTATGATATTTGATTGCTTGAAATTAAACATAGAAATTCATGATCTAGGGAAATCGAATTCTCTGATGGACGAGGCAACATATATATTTATTTTTATAAGATCTTACAAGACTAAAACCAAGCTTGAAATTTTATTTCAGATGCCAAACATTGCAAACTTGGATTTTGAACCCCTAAGTGTAAAAGGTGACAATTACCTTCAGTGGGCTTTAGACATTGAAATCTCCCTCGGAGCCAAAGGCCTAGAGGAGTGTATTGTCGAAGGAAATGAATCAAGTAAGAAAGACAATGCTAAAGCCCTCATGATGATTCGCCATCACATTGAGGAGAGCTTGAAAGCTCAATATCTCACAGTGAGCAATCCATACGAGTTATGGAAAGAGTTGAAATCGAGATATAATCACCAAAAGACTGTGATCCTTCCGGAAGCCATGTATGAATGGACTCATCTCAGGATTCAAGACTTTAAGTCTGTGAATGAATATAACTCAGCCTTGTTCAGGATAGTCTCAAAGATGAGACTATGTGGCGAGAAAATAACTGATAAGCAGCTACTGGAAAAGACTTATCAGACAATGTCATCAAGCAACATGTTGCTCCAGCAACAATATAGGCAGAAAGGTTTCAAGACCTACAGTGCTCTCATAGCCTGCCTATTGCTTGCTGAACAGAATAATGAGTTGCTTATGAAGAATAATGACCTGAGACCACCCGGAACCAAACCTGTTCCTGATGCACATCATGCCTCAAAAGAAGGTAAGAACAACTCCGAAGCTAACCATGTCCAATATGACCAAAGGGTCGCGTTCCTCATTTGGAAGAGGTCGCGGCCGTGGAGGTCAGTGGCGAGGACGTGGACGTGGTGGCTATGGGAGAGGGCGTTACAACCCTTATGAGCGCCCAAACCAGTCCAGCAATGGGCGTGGTAGAGGCAGAGGCAATGGGTCGACTACTCGACCACAGAATACAGGAAACTCAGTGTGTCATAGGTGCGGAGTATCTAACCATTGGGCAAAGAACTGCCGAACCCCAAAACACCTGGTTGATCTCTACCAAGAGAGCATCAAAGGCAAGAACCCGGAGGCTCACATGGTATACAAGGATGGCGAGGATGACTTTGATCATGACAAGGATGATCTCATGGAATATGAGACTTCAGACATTCTGAAAAATGACCAAGTTGATTAAAAAGATGCATCAAACGATTTGTGTTTGAATGCTTTGGTGTTTTAGGCTTTTATTTTATTTTTAAGATCTTTGCATTTTATGTTTATGATTTTATGATTGAACTTTGTTTTATTTTATTTTATAATAATATGAATGATTCAGATTATATTTTATTGTTTAGAATAAAAGAAGTATGGATACACTTGTGGTCGACAGTGGATCAAGCCACACAATTTTAAAGGATAAGAAATTCTTTATTGATCTAACAATGAAAGATGCAAATGTTAACACAATAGCTGGTATATCATCATTGATAAAGGGCCACGGCCAAGCTTACATATTGTTACCAAAAGGGACACATCTAGAAATAGATGAAGCATTGTATTCTCCAGATTCTAATAAAAGCCTGTTGAGCTTTAAAGACATTCGAAAGAATGGTCTTCACATTGAGACTGTTGGAGAAGGAGCCAAAGAGTTCTTGAATATATATGAACTCGGCCAGGATCACAAAAGGGTCTTGGAAACTATACCAGCTATAGCTACTGGCCTTTACTATGCCAAGGTCAGTGTAGCAGAAACTAATGCTATGATAAGCAAAGATATAAAAGAAAATTTTAATTTGTGGCATGACCGGTTAGGGCATCCCGGGACATCTATGATGCGTAAACTCATTCAAAATTCTAATGGCCACAGCCTGAAGGGCAGGCGAGTTATCCCTAAAGTCCATACGTGTGTCCTTGTGCACAAGGGAAACTCCAAATCCGACCATCAGCAATTAAAGTGACTAAGGAAACCATAGGTTTTCTGGAAAGAATACAAGGTGACATTTGTGGACCAATACACCCACCTAGTGGGACATTTAGGTACTTCATGGTACTCATTGATGCGTCCACAAGATGGTCCCATGTATGTTTATTGTCTACTCGGAATCTAGCCTTGGCTAGGTTGCTGGCTCAGATCATAAGATTAAGAGCACACTTTCCAGACTTTCCTTTAAAGACTATACGTCTATAATGCTGGTGAGTTTACTTCCCAAGCTTTTTATGAATACTGTATGTCCATGGGGGTGACAGTTGAACACTCCGTTGCACATGTCCATACACAGAATGGTCTAGCCGAGTCTTTTATTAAAGGATTCAGATGATAGCTAGACCCTTACTCATGAAAAGTAATCTGCCGACCACAGCTTGGGGACATGCAGTATTGCATGCTGCAGAATTAGTACGCATCAGACCATCTAGTGAGCATAGATATTCACCATCCCAACTCCTATTGGGTCGAGAGCCAGACATCTCCCATCTTAAAACATTTGGATGTGCTGTTTACTATCCAATAGCTCCACCACAGAGAACAAAGATGGGAGCTCAGAGAAGGATGGGAATATATGTTGGATATGAGTCTCCTTCAATTATAAAATACCTTGAGCCAACCACGGGTGATTTATTAAGGCCAGGTTTGCGGATTGTCACTTTGTGGAATCTGAATATCCAACATTAGGAGAAAAAAATAATAAGCTGGTAAAAGAAATAACATGGAATCATACATCCCAAGCATCATGGCAAGATCCTCGAACTCAAGCATGTGATCTTGAGGTTCAAAAGATTATACATCTACAAGAGCTAGCTAATAAATTGCCTGATTCCTTTACTGACCCAAATAGAATGACCAAGTCATATTACCAGCAGCAAATGCACCAATAAGAATTGAAGTCCAAAAGGGACAAAACCAAGTTGCTACAGAGTCTAAGCCACGTATGAAACGTGGTAGACCAATTGGTTCCAAGGATAAAAACCCTCGTATAAGTAAAAAGAGTGCTAAACAAGCCGTGGTTGAGGGGGAGAAGGATCTGGTCGAAGTGGTTGAGCCATCCGTCCCAAGGCTCCGGGGGGGCGGCGAACCAACGCCCGGACATGATCCGGACGTACCAGTCCGCGGACATGACCATTGGTACGGCCGTAAGGGACCTAGTGAGGCTTGGGACGCTAAGACTCAGGGTTCTGAACCTCCCGGACAATGAAGAGATCTCTACTATCCATGTCTGGAAAACAATGGAACAGAAAGCATGTCGACATGGATGATATTTTTGCATACAAGGTAGCACTTGAGATCATAGGAGATGATGAGGATCTAGAACCCACGTCCATATATGAATGCATGCAGAGAAAAGATTGGCATAAATGGAAAGAAGCCATAAACGTGGAGTTAAACTCTTTAAGAAGAGAGGTGTCTTCGGTCCTATAATCCGAACACCAAATGATATAAAACCAGTGGGGTACAAATGGGTCTTGTGAGAGAGAAGAGAAATGGGAGCAGATATAGGGCTCGACTCGTTGCACAAGGATTCTCACAGAGACCAGATTATGAGGAGACTTATTCTCCCGTGGTGGATGCAACAACATTTAGATTCCTGATAGCTCTGGCCATAAGAGAAAATTTGATTTACGGTTAATGGATGTAGTACGCGCATCCTTTATGGACCACTGGACAATGATATATACATGAGAGTACCAGAAGGTATTGAATTACCTAAGAATGCTAAAGGTTCTCGAGAACAACACTGCATAAAGTTAGATTATATGGATTGAAACAATCAGGTCGAATGTGACAATAGATTGAGTGAGTACTTACTAAAGGAAGGCTATAAGAATGATCAGATATGCCCATGTATATTCATTAAGAAATCGGACAAAGGCTATGTGATAATAGCTGTGTATGTTGATGACCTGAACATACTCGGAACAACCAAAGAAATTTCTCAAACCGTAGAGTATCTCAAGAAAGAATTTGAAATGAAAGATTTGGGAAGGACAAAATTTTGTCTAGGACTACAGATTGAACATCTAAAGGATGGAATCCTTGTGCATCAAAAGACCTATACAGAGAAGGTTCTTAAAAGATTTAGTATGGATAAGTGTCATCCAAGCAGTCCTATGGTTGTAAGATCCCTTGGCCTTGAGACTGATCCATTCCGCCAAAGGGAGAAGATGAAGAAGTCCTAGGTCCCGAGTTCCCTTACCTCAGTGCCATTGGCGCCTTGATGTATTTAACTACTCATACCAGGCGGACATATGCTTTGCTGTAAGTCTACTGTCCAGATACAGCTCCTGTCCGACCAGGAGGCATTGGGACGGGATCAAACACATCCTGAGATATCTACAAGGAACAAGGATGTGGGATTATTTTATGCTAACCAAAACAAAGAAGATTTGATTGGTTTTGCTGATGCAGGTTATTTATCTGATCCACATTGTGCCAAGTCTCAAACAGGCTATGTTTCACCTACGGAGGTACTGCCATTTCATGGAGGTCAGTCAAGCAGACAATAGCAGCAACATCATCCAACCACTCGAGATTTTGGCAATCCATGAAGCAAGCAGGGAGTGTGTCTGGTGAGACTTATGACACATCATGTCCGAGCAGCATGTGGAATCACAGAAGGCAAGGATGATCCGACCATCCTTTATGAGACAACGCAGCCTGCATAGCTCAGCTCAAGGATGGATACATCAAGGGTGATAAGACTAAGCATGTTCTCC
>NW_026616323.1:0-26894 GCF_000801105.2 Raphanus sativus | reverse complement strand
AATCATGAAGATAATGGCATATGTCTGAACAGGCTAATCTGGAATCATCTGGATAGAAGGTGGATATCTTCTGGCTCACGACAACTTATGTGATTTATTTAACTTTCTGGTTATTCTCCACTGATTAGTGGTTCCAAATAAAGCTTCTTAGATCGTGGTTCATCCTGGTTTGATAAGAATCATGAAAAGATATTGCCATATGTCCGAATGTTAAGTTGAGGTGTTTACTTAGAGGATTGGAGAGTTGAGCTTGAGGGATGAGGAGTAAAATGGGGTTAAGTGTTGGTGAGTGATCCGTACAGTACGGACAGTACGGATCCGTACGGATCATCTCAACCAAGATCCTCATAACTTAACCTTTCACCACATTTCATAAGTTGGGAAAAAGTTACTGTGGCAGTAACTTTATGTTACCATGGTGAAAGGGAAAGTTACTGAGGTAAGTAAATGGGTGAGAAGTGTGAAGCAAGTTAGCGAGACACTTTAGATCAAGAAGAAGGTTTAAGGAAGAAGCTGGTCTTGTGACCGTTTGTGGATGAGGTTACTATGCTGGATAAGGTCACTATGCTGCGGAGACAGACTGGCACAAGCTGGAGACGCGGAGTGAACCTGGTCCAAGCATTTCAGAAATGCGCTCCTCCCTTAGAATAGTGAACTAGTCTAAGCCACTCATTTGTATTAAACCCTAGCTTACTCTCTCCCTATAATATTTGTAAACTCTCTCATTAATCGAACTAAGCACTTTGATACTAAACTATTTCCTCTCTACTCTCGCATTCTCTCATACTCATTTTCTAGACTTTGAGCTTGGATTCTCTTATTCAAACACTTTAAACACTTGAAACACATCTAAATGTCTAAAATATTATGGTATCAGAGCCAGGTTAGATCTTTTGGTTCGCGAGTTAACTTTGAAGATTCAAAGCTGAAGCTTTGAAGATCTTCTCGGTGTTCTTGGTGTTCTTGGTGTTCTTGGCGATTTCGGAGCTCAAGCTTGTTTCTTTGTGGTTCGTTGAAGCTGTGAAGACTCAAGCTAGATTCGTTGTTAGTTTTTGGCGGTTTGTTCAAGATTTAAACATTCAAACTTGTTTGTTGGCGGTTCAAGCTGGT
Organism: Raphanus sativus; assembly: GCF_000801105.2. NCBI lineage: Eukaryota > Viridiplantae > Streptophyta > Magnoliopsida > Brassicales > Brassicaceae > Raphanus > Raphanus sativus. The sequence goes on along the minus strand of NW_026616323.1, from coordinate 25,784 downwards.
TCCTTGAAGAAAGATTGTTACTTTGTGGTGATTCAAACTCTCGGGGATACTTTGGTGGTTCGCGGAAGCTTAGAAGACTCTTGTTTGTGTTTGTTGAAACTCTTAGTGAAAAGCTCAAGACGTTGGTGTTAAAAGTTAGTGTCTTTGTCATGGATAGTGGAGGAAGCATGAAGATGAAGGTTGCGGTTTGTTTCAAGGGAAACAACTACTTGGTGTGGTCTCGGATGGTGAAGACTGCTGTGGGAATGAAAGGCTTGTGGAAGCACATCACTGTAGGTGAAGCTCCAAAGCTCATCACTCAAGGAGGTGATGAAGGAGAAGCTGCTCAAGATGCGTTTGAGAAATGGGAACAAGAAGACATGCAAGTGCTGTCAGTTCTTCAAAACTCACTCGATCCAGCTATCCTAGATGCATATAGCTACTGCGAGTCAGCTAAGGAGCTATGGGACACCTTAAAGAAGGTGTATGGAAACACCTCAAACCTAAGCAGAGTGTTTGAGGTTAAGCATGCATTGAACCACTTGGTTCAAGAGGATATGGAGTTTACTAAACACTTGGGAAGGTTTAGATCACTCTGGTCTGAACTTGAGATGTTGAGGCCAAGTACTGTGGATGCGGATGAGCTTAACAAGAGGAGAGAGCAAGACAAGGTGTTCGGGCTTCTACTCACATTGAATCCAGCATACCAAGGGCTAATCCAACACTTGTTGAGAGAGGACAACTTGCCGGATCTTGAGAATGTGGTTGCAAGAATCCAAAAGGAGCAAGGTACCATTGGTTTGTTTGGGAAGAAAGGGGAGCTTGCACTGGTGAATCAAGCTGCACAAGTTGAGCAAGAGGAAGTCCCACAAGCAAACAAGGCGACTCAAGGGAAGTATGAGAAGTTTGATGGGGATTGTGATCATTGCAAGAAGCATGGACATAAGAAGAGTCAGTGCTGGATTCTCCACCCTCATCTGAAGCCGGCAAAGTTCATGAAAGATCGTGAGAAGAAAGGATACAAGGCTGAGAAATCCAGTGGTGCGAGTACCAGCAAGGAAACTAATGAAGAGAGGTCCATGGTTGCTTACTCTGGTGAACCAAGCAATCGCGGGACAAGTGATCAAGAGTATCTCAAGAAGTCTGATCTTGATGCCTTGATCAAACTCTTCAAGGAAAATGGTAACATTGAGGGCTCATCCTTTGGTGCTAGGTTGATAGATAAAGGCATTGAGATTGATAGAAATGCTAGGATGCTGGATAGTTTAAGAGTAATGCATAATCATTCTAGTAGTTCAAATATTGCTAAGATTGAGCATGCATTTAAACCGTCTAGTATTCTTGCTCTCATTGCTAAGCCTATCATCACTAGACCTTTAGTGATTGATTCCGGATGCACTCACCACATGATCAGTGACACAAGCTTAATAAAAATATTATGCCTACTACTGGTCATGTGATGATTGCTGATGGTGCAAAGATACCTATCAAAGGGATAGGAAGTCTTAAACTCTTTGATAGGGAATCTAAGGCATTATATATGCCAACCTTTACCTCAAACTTGTTGTCAGTTAAGAAATGTGCCACTGATTTAAATTGTAATGTCATATTCAGCCCTAATGATGTCAAGTTTCAGGATATTGAGAGTAGCAAGCTCATTGGAAAAGGAGTGACCAAAGGAGATTTATATTTGCTTGAAGATCTTGCTCCTATTTCTGATCGTTGCTGTTTATTTACTTCTGTTTCTGCTCCTAGTCTAAGTAAAAATGCATTGTGGCATACTAGACTAGGACACCCTCATAATAAGGCTTTTAAACTGATGTTGCCAGGTGTTTCTTTTGAGAACAAAGATTGTGAAGCTTGTATTTTAGGCAAGCATTGTAAAACTGTTTTTCCAAACTCTTCTACGGTTTATAAAAATTGTTTTGATCTTGTTCATTCTGATGTTTGGACATCTCCTTGCTTGTCTAGAGATAATTTCAAGTATTATGTCTCTTTCATTGATGAAAAATCCAAATACACCTGGTTAACTTTAATTCCAACCAAAGATAGGGTGCTTGATGCATTTAAAAGTTTTCAATCCTATGTGACTAACCATTACAATGCCAAGATAAAAATCTTCAGGTCAGATAATGGAGGAGAGTACACTGGACATGCATTCAAGCATCATCTAGCACAGCATGGTATATTGCACCAGACGAGTTGCCCTTACACTCCACAACAAAATGGAGTTGCTGAAAGAAAGAACCGGCACCTTATGGAAGTGGCAAGAACCATCATGCTCCAGTCAAAGGTTCCCAAGAGATTTTGGAGTGATGCATCCACGGCTTGTTACTTGATCAATAGAACTCCAACCTTGGTGCTTCAAAGCAAGTCCCCATTTGAGGTACTGAATCAGTCCAAGCCTAATCTGGAGTATATGCGGGTCTTTGGTTGCTTGTGTTATGTGATGATTGCAAGTGAGATGAGAAACAAGCTTGAAGCAAGAAGTGTCAAGGCTATGTTCATTGGCTATTCAACTAGCCAGAAAGGTTACAAATGCTATGATCCTGACACAAGGCGTGTGTTAGTATCAAGGGAAGTGAAGTTCATAGAAGAAAGAGGGTACTATGAGGAGCAAAACCAGGAAGATTTGAAGGATCTTACCAGTGATAGAGCTTCAGTACTGAGGACTATCCTAGAAGGGATGGGAATCAATGTGGATCATCAGGGTCCGGCCAATGGGAACAATCAAGGTGATGGGAATCATCAGGAGGCACCACACCTTGATCATGAGGGGGGAGAAGAACCGAGTGGAGCAGAAGAAAGTTCTGGTTCGGAGGAGAGTTCTGGTGCTCATGATCAAGGTGTTGAGATGTCCAGTTCTAGTTCAGGAGCTGAAGAGAGTCAACCAAGTGGTGGAGTTGAAGCAAGTCAGTCTAGTGAAGAAGCGGCTAGTAGTGGGAATGAGGAGGAAGTAGTGCAGCAATCTCCACAGCCTACTTTGAGAAGAAGCACAAGGGTAAAGAGAGATGCATCCAACTGGGTGAATACAAGGGTGTATTACAATGCTCAAGCGGTTGAGCATCCATCTCAAGCTGTGTGTTCTTTTGCAAGCTTTCCTGAAGAACATCAAGCTTTCACAGTGAGCTTAGATGAGAGCTATGTTCCGAGGAGTTATGAGGAAGCCATGTTGATTCAAGAGTGGAGAGACTCAGTGAATGATGAAGCTGGTGCAATGATAAAGAATGATACCTGGTATGAAAGCACATTGCCAAAAGGAAAGAAGGCAGTGTCTTGTAAGTGGATCTTTACCATCAAGTATCTACCTAATGGCAAGATTGACAGACGGAAGACTCGGTTGGTAGCTAGAGGATTCACTCAAACCTATGGAGAAGACTACATAGACACGTTTGCTCCAGTTGCAAAGCTTCATACTATTAGAGTGGTGTTGTCTCTTGCTGTGAACTTGGAGTGGGATCTTTGGCAAATGGATGTCAAGAATGCATTCTTGCAAGGAGAACTTGAGGATGAGGTCTACATGTTACCACCACCGGGTCTAGAACACTTGGTTAAGAAAGGGAATGTGTTGAGACTCAAGAAAGCTATTTATGGACTTAAGCAATCTCCAAGAGCGTGGTACCACAAGCTAAGCACCACCTTGAATGGGAGAGGATTCAAGAAATGTGAACTTGATCACACGCTCTTCACCCTCACCACACCCTCAGGTATCATCTGTATCCTTGTCTATGTTGATGATATAATTATTACTGGTTCTGATAAGACAGGGATTCAAGAGACTAAGGCTTTCCTAAAGTCAGTGTTCGAGATTAAAGATTTGGGAGAAATGAAATACTTCCTTGGAATTGAGTTGTGTAGATCCAAGGAAGGTTTGTTCATATCTCAGAGGAAGTATACACTTGATCTTTTGAAAGATGCAGGTATAGTTGAAGGGAAGACAGCCAAGATGCCTATGGAGGATGGGTACAAAGTTCCACGTGAGGGGGAGATTGAAGATAGCAAGCCGTTCAAAGATCCAAAGCTGTATAGGAAGCTGGTGGGGAAGCTCATATACCTGACCATCACTCGGCCAGATATATGTTTTGCGGTTAACCAAGTCAGTCAGCATATGCAAGTGCCCAAGGAGCACCATTGGAGAATGGTGGAAAGGTTGCTGATGTATCTGAATGGAACCAGGAGTCTAGGTATCTGGATGGGTTGTAACAAGAGTACTGAAGCTGTGGGATATTGTGATGCGGATTGGGCAGGTGATAGAGCTGATAGAAGATCAACAACCGGCTATTGCACGTTCATTGGAGGCAATCTGGTTACATGGAAGAGCAAGAAGCAGAAAGTGGTGTCTTGCTCTAGTGCTGAAGCTGAGTACCGTGCAATGCTCAAGCTTACTAACGAGTTGGTGTGGATCAAAGGAATCCTGAAGCATTTGGAGGTTGATCAAGCCACACCTATGGTCATGCATTGTGACAATCAAGCTGCCATTCACATAGCCTCCAACAGTGTGTTCCACGAGAGGACTAAACACATTGAGGTGGACTGTCACAAGGTTAGGCAGATGATTGTACTTGGAGTGGTGTTACCATGTTATACAAGGAGTGAAGATCAGTTAGCTGATGTGTTCACAAAGGCGGCAAGGCAGAAGACAATGGAGTCCATCCACATTAGGCTGGGCCTCATTGATCTGAGAGGTAACAACTAAATGCTCCCCTGCTGGGATGTCTCTACTCTTTTCCTCTTCAAGGTTTTGTCCCAAATGGGTTTCCTTGTTGAGGTTTTAATGAGGGAGATTGAACAGCATTCCAAGCTTGACTTGCTCCACATGGTCAAACTTGAGGGGAGTGTTAAGTTGAGGTGTTTACTTAGAGGATTGGAGAGTTGAGCTTGAGAGGATGAGGAGTAAAATGGGGTTAAGTGTTGGTGAGTGATCCGTACAGTACGGACAGTACGGATCCGTACGGATCATCTCAACCAAGATCCTCATAACTTAACCTTTCACCACATTTCATAAGTTGGGAAAAAGTTACTGTGGCAGTAACTTTATGTTACCATGGTGAAAGGGAAAGTTACTGAGGTAAGTAAATGGGTGAGAAGTGTGAAGCAAGTTAGCGAGACACTTTAGATCAAGAAGAAGGTTTAAGGAAGAAGCTGGTCTTGTGACCGTTTGTGGATGAGGTTACTATGCTGGATAAGGTCACTATGCTGCGGAGACAGACTGGCACAAGCTGGAGACGCGGAGTGAACCTGGTCCAAGCATTTCAGAAATGCGCTCCTCCCTTAGAATAGTGAACTAGTCTAAGCCACTCATTTGTATTAAACCCTAGCTTACTCTCTCCCTATATATTGTAAACTCTCTCATTAATCGAACTAAGCACTTTGATACTAAACTATTTCCTCTCTACTCTCGCATTCTCTCATACTCATTTCTAGACTTTGAGCTTGGATTCTCTTATTCAAACACTTTAAACACTTGAAACACATCTAAATGTCTAAAAATATTACCGAACAGCCGAATCTGGAATCATCTGGATAGAAAGTGGGATATCTTCTTACTCAAAACTCCTATGAGATTTATTCAACTTCCTGGTTATTCTCCACTGATAAGTGGTTCCAAATAAAGCTTCTTTAGATCGTGGTTCATCTGGTTTGATAAAAATCATGAAGATAATGCATATGTCCGAACTGAAGAATTGTATGAATTAGTAGGAGAAGTGGTGAGAATTAAAGAGACTATTATGGGATTAGTGATGAACTCGCGAGAGAGAATGAGAGAGAGAGAGAGTATCAAAGAGTAAAGAGGAATTATATTTCCTTAAAATGATTCAACATGTTACAAGGTCTATTTAAAGACTAGACAAGATGCATTGCGACAAGGGAGAAAAGAATAAACAATGAGATAGTACAAGTGAAAGATTAAACAATGAGGAGAGAGGTCTGGTCGATCAGGCTCGTTCAGATGGGCAGAAAGCGACAGGTCACAACGGTTCCCTGCGCTTGATCAGCTCCTCTCTTCCTTAGAAATCCCGTGACCTTCCTCAGCTTCTCTCTTCCTTCTCATGTCGACATACTAAGCCTTCCTTGTCTATTTAAATAATACTTCACTCATTTAAATTCTCCCTCTCTCCCTTTGCCTTGCACTTCAAGTGATTACCTTGATATGCACTCTTCATCAAAGTCTCCTTGATAGCGTGTATACATGTGTTATCTTTTATTCTCTTCATGTCAACACTCCCCCTCAAGCTTGACCATATGGAACAAGTCAAGCTTGGAAGTCATGAAGCAATCCCTCATTAAAACCTTGCAAGGAAAACCCATTGGGACAAAACCTTGCAAGGAAAAAGAGTAGATCACTTCATGAAGGAGAGATCACTGACATGAGGGGTCTATGAGTCCAAGTTTTGGATGAATGAACTCACAAACCTTGCTGCTGGCTGCCTTGGTGAAGATGTCAGCTAGTTGATCCTCACTCCTTGTGTAGCATGGAAGTATCACTCGCTGCTCTACTGCTTGTCTCACCTTGTGACAGTCCACTTCTATATGCTTGGTTCTTTCATGGAAGACTGAGTTGGAGGCAATATGTATTGCTGCCTGATTGTCACAATGCATGATCATTGGCGTGTTGATCTCAATACCCAAATCCTTTAGCAGTCCTTTGATCCATATGAGCTCACTTGTAAGTCTCCTCATGGATCTGTACTCTGCCTCAGCGCTTGAGCAGGACACCACCTTTTGCTTCTTGCTTTTCCATGTAACCAAGTTCCCTCCAATGAAGGTACAGTAACCTGTGGTTGATCTCCTATCAACCCTATCTCCAGCCCAATCCGCATCACAATAACCCACAACCTCAGTGTTCTTGTTGCATGCCATCCAAACTCCCTGTCCTGGTGCTTCCCTTAGATACCTTAGGATTCTTTCCACCATGTTCCAGTGATGCACCTTAGGAGCTCCCATGTGTTGGCTTACTTGGTTTATTGCAAAGCATAGGTCTGGTCTGGTGATTGTCAAGTAGATGAGCTTCCCAACCATTCTTCTATACTGCTTGACATCTTGAAATGGAGTAGCTTCATACTCCCCCTCTCGCAGTACCTTGTAGTCCTCTTCTAATGGTGTTTTAGCTTTCCTACTTCCAAGGTTTCCTGCCTCATTTAAAATGTCAAGTGTGTACTTCCTTTGAGATAAGAAAAGCCCCTCTTTAGATCGGCATATTTCAATCCCAAGGAAGTACTTTAACTCTCCCAAATCCTTAATATCAAATGATGATTTGAGAAAAGATTTAGTTGAGATGATACCTTCCTTGTTGCTACCAGTGATGATTATATCATCAACATATACCAGTATGACTATGATACCTTCCTTGCTGGTGAGAGTGAAGAGAGAATGGTCTTGTTGAGACTTCACAAAGCCTCTTCCATTCAGTGTTGTGCTTAGCTTGTGGTACCATGCTCTTGGAGATTGTTTCAATCCGTAGATGGCCTTCCTGAGTCTAAGCACATTTCCTGGTTTCACCATGTCTTCGAGGCCAGGAGGAGGTCTCATGTACACTTCATCTTCTAGCTCTCCTTGAAGAAAGGCATTCTTCACATCCATTTGCCACAAGTCCCACTCTAGGTTGACTGCAAGTGATAGAATGATCCTTATGGTATGTAGTTTTGCTACTGGTGCAAATGTATCCAAGTAGTCTTCACCATAGACTTGTGTGTAGCCTCTCGCCACCAGTCTGGTCTTCTTCCTTTCTGGCTTTCCATTGGCTCCATACTTGATTGTGAAGAGTAGCCGGCTTGTCACTGCTTTCTTCCCTTTGGGAAGTTCACTTTCAAAGAATGTTTCATTCTTCTCCATGGCTCCCATCTCATCTCCAACGGATGCTCCCCACTCCTCATCTTGCATTGCTTCCTCATATGTCTTTGGAATCCATTCCTGATCCAATTCAGTGATGAAGGCTTGATGCTCTGCTGGGTAGTGAGCTAGTGAGCATACTGCACTAATGGGGTGTGCCACGGCTTCTGCATTGAAGTACACTCTTGTCTTGGTCCAATCTGAAGCTGGTTTCCTGATCCTTGTACTCCTTCTAGGTTGTATCTGCTCAGGTTCTGTTTCAGCTTCAGTGACCCCGGTTGGTGCTATCATCTCATCTTGATCATGAGATACTGAGGTTTCTTGAGGTTGCATTGGTTGTTGCTCAGTACTATCACCCCTTCAGGATCAAGATGAGTGCTCTCCACATCTGTAGCTGCTTCTTCAGTAGCTTGTGTTGGAACCTCACTGACCGGGGCTGGTGATCTAGATAAGCTGATGCCAAGCCTCTCCATCACCACTCTAAGGTTACTTGCTCTGTCCGAGGCAGATTGAGATAGATTCTCAAGCTCTTCCCAACTCCTTTCAGCATAGTAGCCCTTTGATTCCAAAAACTTAACATCCTTTGACACTAGGACCCTTCTTGTCTCTGGAACATAACATTTGTATCCCTTTTGATGTGTAGAGTAGCCGATAAACATAGCCTTAGTGCTCTTAGGCTCTAACTTGTTCCTTAGTTCTCCTGGTACAAATACAAAACAAACACACCCAAAAACCCTCAAATGATCTATGGAAGGTTTAGTTTTGTTCAGTACCTCATATGGTGTAGAATCAAGGAGGACTCTAGTGGGAGTGCGGTTGATAAGGTAAGTGGCAGTGACAACTGCATCACCCCAAAACCTCTTAGGGACATTTGCATGAAACATAATGCTCCTGGCCACCTCCATTAGATGCCTATTCTTCCTTTCAGCCACGCCATTTTGTTGTGGAGTATAGGGACAGCTAGTTTGTTGTATGATTCCATGCGCGGCTAGATGTTGTTTGAAAGCTGTGCTAGTGTATTCACCACCATTATCTGATCTAAGAATTTTAATCTTGACATTGAAATGGTTAGTGATATAGTTTTGAAAATTTTTAAAAGCTTCTAGCACCCTATCTTTAGATTGCAACAGAGTTATCCAAGTGTATTTAGACTTTTCATCTATGAATGTCACGAAATACTTATGGTGTTCTCTAGATGCACAAGGGGCAGTCCACACATCCGAATGAATCAAGTCAAAACAATTATCATAAATAGTCTTGGATTTAGGAAACACATTTCTACAATGTTTTCCTAGAATACAAGCTTCACAATCATTTTGAAACTTAACACTAGGTAACAGGATGTTCAAGGCATGAGAATGAGGATGTCCTAATCTAGCATGCCACATTACATCTTTAGGGAAATCAGAAACAGAAACAAATGCAACAGATAATTCAGATGCTGGTCTTGTGTCCTCAAGCAAGTATAAATCTCCTTTTGTGACACCTTTTCCAAGCAACTTACTTGAATCAATATCCTGAAAATACACACTGTTAGGAGTGAAAGTAACATGACAATTTAAATCATTTGTGACTCTCTTAACAGATAACAAGTTTGAAGCAAAGGTTGGCATATAAAAGGCTTTTGATTCTTTATCAAATAGCTTAAGATCGCCAACCCCTTTGATTGGAATTTTATCACCATTAGCTATCATCACATTTCCTAAGGCTGGGACTATGTTTTTAATCAGGCTTAAATCACTAATCATATGATGTGAAGCACCAGAGTCAATTATCAATGGTTTAGCCGATTTTAACAAGTTTAAAACATCACCAGCAGTGTGAGAAGCATTGAGAGAAATTCCAAGAGTTTTAGAGATACCAGATTCTTTTAGGGCCTTGATGAGAGCATCCAAGTCAGATTTCTTGAGAAGTTCATCCAGGTTAGGCCTTGGTGTGTTGTACACTGATGTAGATGCCATGGCGCTTCCACCACCTTGGTTTGGAGTCGCCGGCTCAGCACCATCTGCTGAGAAGTTAGCTCTTGCATCCTGGTACTGTGACCTTGGTTCCTTGAACTTGTTTGGCTTTAGGTGAGGGTGCAGGATCCAGCACTTGTCTTTGAGATGACCCTTCTTCTTGCAGTGGTCACAGATCAAGGATCTCCTGTCCTCTTGCTTGTAGGTTGCTTTGTTAGCTACCACCTCTTCAGCTTGATGCGCCATGTTCAGGTCTCCTTTGTTTCCAAATAGGCTCACTGAACCTTCTTCCTTCTGGATTTGAGCACAAACATCATCCAGATCAGGGAGTTTATCTGCCCTCAAGATGTGTTTGATAAGAGCTCCATAGGAAGTGTTGAGTGTGAGCAACATCCCAAAGACCTTATCTTCTTCACGCCTTGCTAGAAGGATGTCAGGATCCATGGTATGAGGTCTCAGTAGCTCCAGCTCGGCCCAAAGGGACCTGAACTTGCCAAAGTGGGGTTGAAACTCCATGTCTCCTTGGTTGAGACTGTTGAGAGCTTTCTTCACTTCAAAGACCCTTGTCAGGTTGGAAACATTCCCATACACCTTGTACAGTGTGTCCCATAGCTGCTTGGTGGTCTCACAGTAGGAGTAAGACTCCATAATTGAGGGTTCAAGGGAGCTAAGGAGAGCTGAGAGCACCATGAGGTCTTCTTGGCCCCATTTATCTTCATCAGCTTCTTCCTTCTCCTCCTTCTCTTTCCCTTTTTCTCCTTGGACAGTAGGCTTGGAAGGTGCTTCAGTTGTGGCATACTTCCATAGTCCTTTGCCGCCAAGGGCTCTCTTCACCATCCTGGCCCAGAATAGATAGTTAATCCCTTTCAAAGTCACAGGAATGTTGAGGTGCTTGTGGTTGTTGTTGTTTTCATCCATCTTGCTTCCAAATCGCCAAGAACAGGAGAGAGAAAGTTGAAAAATGAATTTGAAACAAGAACAGCAAAATCAGAGTAATTGCGGAAGTAAAAGAAGTAGGTTTCAAGAGCTTTGATGCTCTGATACCATGAAGAATTGTATGAATTAGTAGGAGAAGTGGTGAGAATTAAAGAGACTATTATGGGATTAGTGATGAACTCGCGAGAGAGAATGAGAGAGAGAGAGAGAGAGTATCAAAGAGTAAAGAGGAATTATATTTCCTTAAAATGATTCAACATGTTACAAGGTCTATTTAAAGACTAGACAAGATGCATTGCGACAAGGGAGAAAAGAATAAACAATGAGATAGTACAAGTGAAAGATTAAACAATGAGGAGAGAGGTCTGGTCGATCAGGCTCGTTCAGATGGGCAGAAAGCGACAGGTCACAACGGTTCCCTGCGCTTGATCAGCTCCTCTCTTCCTTAGAAATCCCGTGACCTTCCTCAGCTTCTCTCTTCCTTCTCATGTCGACATACTAAGCCTTCCTTGTCTATTTAAATAATACTTCACTCATTTAAATTCTCCCTCTCTCCCTTTGCCTTGCACTTCAAGTGATTACCTTGATATGCACTCTTCATCAAAGTCTCCTTGATAGCGTGTATACATGTGTTATCTTTTATTCTCTTCATGTCAACACGAACAGGCTAATCTGGAATCATCTAGATAGAAAGTGGGATATCTTCTTACTCACAACTCCTATGAGATTTATTCAACTTCCTGGTTATTCTCCACTGATTAGTGGTTCCAAATAAAGCTTCTTAGATCGTGGTTCATCCTGGTTTGATAAGAATCATGAAGATAATGGCATATGTCTGAGCAGGCTAATGTGGAATCATCGAGATAGAAGGTGGGATATTTTCTTGCTCACAACACTTATGAGATTTATTCAGCTTCCTGGTTATTCTCCACTGATTAGTGGTTCCAAATAAAGCCTCTTAGATCGTGGTTCATCCTGGTTTGATAATAATCATGAAGATATTGCCATATGTCCGAACAGGCTAATCTGGAATCATCTGGATAGAAAGTGGGATATCTTCTTACTCACAACTCCTATGAGATTTATTTAACTTCCTGTGTTGAAATAAATAAAGGAATGACCAGAAGAAGAAGCTGGTTGATGATCAAAGGAGAGTTCAACAAGAGAAGCCAATTTGATTCTGTTTTGTACAGACTTTCTCCACAAGCTACCACTTGACCTAACCTGACTTGCAAGGCAAGGAATGAGTTGTGGAGAGTAATATGGACGTGGGAAACACTGAGATGTCAAGGAAACATGTTTCAATTAAAATAAGAGAGCCTGGTTTGAATTTGAAAAGAAGAAGTCACATGTTGCTTAAGAGAAGCAGCTGGACCTGTCACTTTCACTCAACCAGGCTGTGTAAACCTCTCTCCTGTCACTCTCACTCCCTCTGGTCGAGATTAACCTTGGCTGCATCCTTCTGGCTTCATCAGAAACCCCACAATAATATTTGTTTAGTCATTCCCTTGTTTAATCATTGTTTATTGTAATTGATTGTCTATTTAAAGACTTCACCACCTCTTGTAACATCCATTCAGTATCAATACAAGTTCTATCAGTCTAATTTCGTGGCTCTCTCTCCCTTGCTTGTGTTCAAACAATATTCACAATGTAAGGAGTTTAGAGTTATGGTTTAGAGGCTGCCTTAACTCTCTTTCTCTTAAGGCAGCCTAATACTTGTAAAACTCACTCTAAACTCTTCTTTATGTCTTCTCAAACTCTAGATTACTGATTCTAAATCCTCTTCATCTTAAGTACACAAACTCAAAGTGTTGTGTTACTACAGAAGGATAGATTCAAACTAGAGCTTCTTTGCCACACATAACCAGTTTACTCTCTAGGATCTTTTGGTTATAGTGTAGGCTGTTTAAGAGGATTCAACCACCAGTTGGTTGTCTCTTCCTTTGAATGGTGAGTTCCTGTTGTATGGTTGAAGGGGATTCAGTTACAAGTTAACTGAATACTCTCTTGACATGAGACAAACACTCATGAATTCCAACATGGTATCAGAGCCTAGTTGCTCTCTTGGGCTGAATTCACTCTGTTCTACTTCATCATGAAGCTCTCTCTCTCACTTTGAAATTGTTTTTGATGAGCTGTGTGGCTAGGATTCAAAACATGAGCAGTAGAGAGGTTAGATGAAGTATGTTTTCCAAAATTCAAGATGCAATCTTTAAATGTTTTTTTTTAAGATCAGTGACTCTTCCCTTGATCTCCTCATTGTTTAAGGTTTGGATGAAAGACTGAAATATGTTCTTACCAGCCTGAGGGAGGGAGAAAAGATTATTATTGTATCTTGAAATCACTTTAAAAAAAAAAAAAGAAAAAGAAAGATTTCTGAAAAATGTTTTTGAACAGATTCTTGAGTAATCTGATTCTGAAAAATGTTTTAGAAATATTTGACCAGTGGACAAACTGTTTTGATCCATTGGTGTCTTTGTTGTGTGAGCCATAGAAAACACTTGTTTATGTGTTATTCTGATGGTTCTCTTGTTGCAAGTGATAATTTGTATGAATTAAGAGAGTAATATTGGTTAGAACTGAAGAATCAAAGAGAGAAAGATGAGCAGAATCCGAGAGAGAGAGAGAGAGAGAGAGATGCGCAAAGTATAAAGAAGTGAGGAAATCGTTTTCCTTAATTAAAATGGTAAGCATACAACATAGTTAAATAGAGAAATCAGGACAAACAAGACAAGAAGAATTATAGTAAACAAAGGTGGTCTTCTCCATGGTCTGATCCGAGAAAGTGACTGCTCCAAACGGCTAGGAGTGCATGTGATACAAGCCTAAGCTGTCAAAGGCTCACAAAACTCTTGGATGAACAGATCTTTTAAGCAAACTAATAGATAGCAAGATGATGATGGGTTGAAGAGCACCACAAAGGCTGCGGATGGCCTTTGATACAACTCACAAGCCACAGTCTTAGTGAATCCACACAAAGACAGAGACTTACACGTTCACTAAGCAATGGAATCCACCAAACCACTTAGAAGAACAATAGAGACAAAGCAAAAGCTTTAAAGAGAAAATTCTCGGTTTATTAAAAAAATGATCAAAGGTGTAAAACAATGATGAATGGTCTTGAGCTTATATAGGCTCGACCTTGACTCAACTACAACGTTCTAATACTCTAGAAAGGAAAGAAATACAAGAAAATAAAGTAGAGAAATAATGAGTTTGGCTCCTTGAAGAAAACTAGCCGTTAGGCTGATTTCTTGCTTTTGAAGAGAGGTGATCTTGTATCTGGATATCTTGGTGAAGTATCCACGAAATAATAGTCTCTGGCTGCTGAATAATCTCATAAGGGTCTTGGTTTCTTCTGGTTCAAAGGAATAGAGCCGTTGGTCCTTGCTCATCAAGTGGTGGGAACTTTCCTTGAATGCATTTGGTGTGTCCGGATATGGGAAGTTGTTGTCCATGAAGATTCGCCTGTTCCTCTGCATGCTGGCACATGGAATGAAGATGTAAGCAGCTTCTGGTTGGTCAGTAATCTCTCCTGGTCGCCAAGTCTTGATTTGATACTGATTGAACCGGTTAGCTTCCAATTGAAGCAAGTGCAGAACTGGTTTAGCCGGTTTTGATGAATGGATCATAACTTCATAACTACGTGGGCTTTTCTCCTCATTCTTGGCTTGTTGGAAAGCTAAGAGATCCATCTTGAATTCCATAGCTGAATTTGGCTCGGTTCGCTTCTTGGTTGGTTTGAAATTCTCTTCTAAAGGCCGGTACGCGCAAACGGATGTGCTGGAGAACCTCCGGTTTGTAAAATTCATAACTTCTTCCTCCGTGAAGATTTTCTTGAAATTCCAATTGGGTTGGACTCCTTCTTGAGTGTAGAATCCAATAAAATTGGCCTCGTGATTAAAACCCTCCTGGTTTGAAAGATATGGCCTTTTGAATGCACCTATGTCGCTACTGGCTCCAATGTAGCTTGTATGGTTAGGTTCATGAGTTGGTGGTTCAGCTACTGACTTGAGGTCCTCATCATTCCCTCCTTCTTCAAAAGGTTTTGTCCTCAAAACCAATTTATCTGCACCAAGATAGAGCAAGTCAGGTTTCATCCTCTTTTGAGATTCTAGGGTCTTACCTTGGTATTGTTTTGGTTTGAACTTTGATGGCACATCTGGTGGTTCTTCTTTGGAAAAATAGGATAGGATTACTCCTCTGGTCCGGTCTGGTGTGATCTTGGCTTTGGGTAGATCTCCTCTGGAATCTTCAGCATTGGTTCCTGTCATAGACTCAACATCTTTGGCTAGAGACAAGTGTGTTATAGAAGTCATGGAATAATCAGCATATAAATTGTTTTGAAAAATTCCATTTTCAGTAGATGTTAAAATCTCTTGCTTCCTCCCTAAGTGTGATATAAGAAAAGAAGTATAATCTGCATGCTTATCTAAACTGCCTGGTTTTTCCTCACATTTATCAGGACCTAATAAATCAGTGTGCACATTATCCAAGTTTTCAGTAAGGAAACAAGGGATAGGATCACTTACCTGAAGTGGATCGGGTTTAAGGATGATTTCTTCTTGTTCTAGTCTCTCAGACACATTCTCTTGGCCTTCACTGAGACCTGCATCAACATTCTGGACAGAGTGCAAGTGCATCATACCAGTGTTTTGATAAGTAGGATTATTCACAGTAAGTTCAGAAATCACCTCATCATTAGTTGGGACTTGAAAAATTTCAAGTCTTGGACTTGCTTGCACAGCAAGGTTGGGTTCTTGTTCCTTGATTTCCATGTTAGTACCTGAAATATTTTCAACCTCTTGGGCACTAGACAAGTGTGTTAAGACAGTCATGGAATTACTAGAAACAGAATTATATCTAGCTTTCATCAAGTTGAGAAGTTCTTCAAACTTTTTATCTATCCTATCAAAAGAATCATCCATGCTAGTAAAGGAATCACTTACCTCCAAGTTAGTTTCTTTTGCTAACTTCACAGCTCGTTTTGTGGGACAATATTTTGCAAGATGACCATGGCCTTGGCACCTATAACAAATAACCTCAGGTGGTTCTAAAGATTTAAAGTATTCACCTTGGTTTTGTTTGACTTGAGGTGTATGCACTGGTTTTGAGCTTTGCCTCTTGATTGCCGGCTGCAAGACTTGGGGTTGTACCACTCTGTTTGTAGACACCTTCTGATTGTGCTGTGCTCTTTCCACAAACTGCCTATACATGAGCCTCTTCAACTCTGCCCAAGTAAAAGGTGGATCATTGTAATAGAGCCGATCAGCATCAAGCTGGCTCCACCATTTGTATGCTTCTCCAACTAAGGTATCACTTGCATAAGATGGTTGTAACTTCTCTGGAATTCTCCAAGCTATAAACCATTGCTCCATGTCGTCCTCCCACCTTAGGTATGCACTTGGTCCTCCCTTATGACCTGAAAATTGCATAGTTAATGTATCCAAGCGATTCTGCCTAAGATGATTACCATTGTGGTTCCATTGATTGCTTTGGATATGGCTTGATCGGTTTCCCTGGTAAGGTCTTGCTGGTGTAGACATGGTGGTTTTCATTCTCCTTGGACAAGCTTGAACATAGAATTTCTCCTCAGAACTACCCACATAGGTGACTTGGGATTTGGGACCATAGCAACTTGAGTATTGGTCCAGTGGCTCTTGTTCCTCCTCCTGGTACTCTTGTTCAACATTTAGAGCATACTCTGGAACAGAGTTCACGCACCAAGAACTATCAGTATGATCATCTCCATCACTCCAACAATCTTGACCAGCTTCTTCTCCCCAATCTACTTCTGAAGTGTTGTATTCTTCAGTTTCTTCTTCACTCTCCATGGTTGCAAAGCTTTTAGAACAATGCCTCGCAAGAAGAAAGAAAATATTCAGAATCAAGTGATCAAAGAAGAAAATGTGACAAGTAAAAATAAAAGAAAGAAGGAAAATAGAAGTCTACAAAAAAATGGAAGTTTTCTGAATTTTTTTTTTTTTTTTAAAACTGTAAAAGAAATAATAAAACTACTTCAACTTTTTTTTTTTTTTAAATATTAATTAATGAATGCACGAAATATAAAGACTAAAACAAAAAAATCAACTTTTTATTTTTGTTTTCAAATTTAAAGGAAACAAAACAAAAATCAAAACAGATTTTGTGATTGTTGCAAATAAACCGAAAAAGGAAAGTGGAGCTATGCAAGTAAATGCAAACAAAGATGATTTTTTTTTTTGAGTTTTCTAAATGAATCAAACAATACAATGAGCTATCCTTTTCGTGCCTATCACTGGTTATAAGACCAAGAACAAGCAAATGCAAAAAAATGACAGAAATTGCAAGCAATGCGATTTTTATGGATTTTATGATTTTATAAATGAAAACAAATGCAAAACAAAATTAAAAGAGATAAAGGTTGGATGAACACAACCTGGGATAGGAGCTTTAAGCTCTGATACCAGAAATGATACAAGCCTAAGCTGTCAAAGGCTCACAAAACTCTTGGATGAACAGATCTTTTAAGCAAACTAATAGATAGCAAGATGATGATGGGTTGAAGAGCACCACAAAGGCTGCGGATGGCCTTTGATACAACTCACAAGCCACAGTCTTAGTGAATCCACACAAAGACAGAGACTTACACGTTCACTAAGCAATGGAATCCACCAAACCACTTAGAAGAACAATAGAGACAAAGCAAAAGCTTTAAAGAGAAAATTCTCGGTTTATTAAAAAAATGATCAAAGGTGTAAAACAATGATGAATGGTCTTGAGCTTATATAGGCTCGACCTTGACTCAACTACAACGTTCTAATACTCTAGAAAGGAAAGAAATACAAGAAAATAAAGTAGAGAAATAATGAGTTTGGCTCCTTGAAGAAAACTAGCCGTTAGGCTGATTTCTTGCTTTTGAAGAGAGGTGATCTTGTATCTGGATATCTTGGTGAAGTATCCACGAAATAATAGTCTCTGGCTGCTGAATAATCTCATAAGGGTCTTGGTTTCTTCTGGTTCAAAGGAATAGAGCCGTTGGTCCTTGCTCATCAAGTGGTGGGAACTTTCCTTGAATGCATTTGGTGTGTCCGGATATGGGAAGTTGTTGTCCATGAAGATTCGCCTGTTCCTCTGCATGCTGGCACATGGAATGAAGATGTAAGCAGCTTCTGGTTGGTCAGTAATCTCTCCTGGTCGCCAAGTCTTGATTTGATACTGATTGAACCGGTTAGCTTCCAATTGAAGCAAGTGCAGAACTGGTTTAGCCGGTTTTGATGAATGGATCATAACTTCATAACTACGTGGGCTTTTCTCCTCATTCTTGGCTTGTTGGAAAGCTAAGAGATCCATCTTGAATTCCATAGCTGAATTTGGCTCGGTTCGCTTCTTGGTTGGTTTGAAATTCTCTTCTAAAGGCCGGTACGCGCAAACGGATGTGCTGGAGAACCTCCGGTTTGTAAAATTCATAACTTCTTCCTCCGTGAAGATTTTCTTGAAATTCCAATTGGGTTGGACTCCTTCTTGAGTGTAGAATCCAATAAAATTGGCCTCGTGATTAAAACCCTCCTGGTTTGAAAGATATGGCCTTTTGAATGCACCTATGTCGCTACTGGCTCCAATGTAGCTTGTATGGTTAGGTTCATGAGTTGGTGGTTCAGCTACTGACTTGAGGTCCTCATCATTCCCTCCTTCTTCAAAAGGTTTTGTCCTCAAAACCAATTTATCTGCACCAAGATAGAGCAAGTCAGGTTTCATCCTCTTTTGAGATTCTAGGGTCTTACCTTGGTATTGTTTTGGTTTGAACTTTGATGGCACATCTGGTGGTTCTTCTTTGGAAAAATAGGATAGGATTACTCCTCTGGTCCGGTCTGGTGTGATCTTGGCTTTGGGTAGATCTCCTCTGGAATCTTCAGCATTGGTTCCTGTCATAGACTCAACATCTTTGGCTAGAGACAAGTGTGTTATAGAAGTCATGGAATAATCAGCATATAAATTGTTTTGAAAAATTCCATTTTCAGTAGATGTTAAAATCTCTTGCTTCCTCCCTAAGTGTGATATAAGAAAAGAAGTATAATCTGCATGCTTATCTAAACTGCCTGGTTTTTCCTCACATTTATCAGGACCTAATAAATCAGTGTGCACATTATCCAAGTTTTCAGTAAGCAAACAAGGGATAGGATCACTTACCTGAAGTGGATCGGGTTTAAGGATGATTTCTTCTTGTTCTAGTCTCTCAGACACATTCTCTTGGCCTTCACTGAGACCTGCATCAACATTCTGGACAGAGTGCAAGTGCATCATACCAGTGTTTTGATAAGTAGGATTATTCACAGTAAGTTCAGAAATCACCTCATCATTAGTTGGGACTTGAAAAATTTCAAGTCTTGGACTTGCTTGCACAGCAAGGTTGGGTTCTTGTTCCTTGATTTCCATGTTAGTACCTGAAATATTTTCAACCTCTTGGGCACTAGACAAGTGTGTTAAGACAGTCATGGAATTACTAGAAACAGAATTATATCTAGCTTTCATCAAGTTGAGAAGTTCTTCAAACTTTTTATCTATCCTATCAAAAGAATCATCCATGCTAGTAAAGGAATCACTTACCTCCAAGTTAGTTTCTTTTGCTAACTTCACAGCTCGTTTTGTGGGACAATATTTTGCAAGATGACCATGGCCTTGGCACCTATAACAAATAACCTCAGGTGGTTCTAAAGATTTAAAGTATTCACCTTGGTTTTGTTTGACTTGAGGTGTATGCACTGGTTTTGAGCTTTGCCTCTTGATTGCCGGCTGCAAGACTTGGGGTTGTACCACTCTGTTTGTAGACACCTTCTGATTGTGCTGTGCTCTTTCCACAAACTGCCTATACATGAGCCTCTTCAACTCTGCCCAAGTAAAAGGTGGATCATTGTAATAGAGCCGATCAGCATCAAGCTGGCTCCACCATTTGTATGCTTCTCCAACTAAGGTATCACTTGCATAAGATGGTTGTAACTTCTCTGGAATTCTCCAAGCTATAAACCATTGCTCCATGTCGTCCTCCCACCTTAGGTATGCACTTGGTCCTCCCTTATGACCTGAAAATTGCATAGTTAATGTATCCAAGCGATTCTGCCTAAGATGATTACCATTGTGGTTCCATTGATTGCTTTGGATATGGCTTGATCGGTTTCCCTGGTAAGGTCTTGCTGGTGTAGACATGGTGGTTTTCATTCTCCTTGGACAAGCTTGAACATAGAATTTCTCCTCAGAACTACCCACATAGGTGACTTGGGATTTGGGACCATAGCAACTTGAGTATTGGTCCAGTGGCTCTTGTTCCTCCTCCTGGTACTCTTGTTCAACATTTAGAGCATACTCTGGAACAGAGTTCACGCACCAAGAACTATCAGTATGATCATCTCCATCACTCCAACAATCTTGACCAGCTTCTTCTCCCCAATCTACTTCTGAAGTGTTGTATTCTTCAGTTTCTTCTTCACTCTCCATGGTTGCAAAGCTTTTAGAACAATGCCTCGCAAGAAGAAAGAAAATATTCAGAATCAAGTGATCAAAGAAGAAAATGTGACAAGTAAAAATAAAAGAAAGAAGGAAAATAGAAGTCTACAAAAAAATGGAAGTTTTCTGAATTTTTTTTTTTTTTTTAAAACTGTAAAAGAAATAATAAAACTACTTCAACTTTTTTTTTTTTTTAAATATTAATTAATGAATGCACGAAATATAAAGACTAAAACAAAAAAATCAACTTTTTATTTTTGTTTTCAAATTTAAAGGAAACAAAACAAGAATCAAAACAGATTTTGTGATTGTTGCAAATAAACCGAAAAAGGAAAGTGGAGCTATGCAAGTAAATGCAAACAAAGATGATTTTTTTTTTGAGTTTTCTAAATGAATCAAACAATACAATGAGCTATCCTTTTCGTGCCTATCACTGGTTATAAGACCAAGAACAAGCAAATGCAAAAAAATGACAGAAATTGCAAGCAATGCGATTTTTATGGATTTTATGATTTTATAAATGAAAACAAATGCAAAACAAAATTAAAAGAGATAAAGGTTGGATGAACACAACCTGGGATAGGAGCTTTAAGCTCTGATACCAGAAATGATACAAGCCTAAGCTGTCAAAGGCTCACAAAACTCTTGGATGAACAGATCTTTTAAGCAAACTAATAGATAGCAAGATGATGATGGGTTGAAGAGCACCACAAAGGCTGCGGATGGCCTTTGATACAACTCACAAGCCACAGTCTTAGTGAATCCACACAAAGACAGAGACTTACACGTTCACTAAGCAATGGAATCCACCAAACCACTTAGAAGAACAATAGAGACAAAGCAAAAGCTTTAAAGAGAAAATTCTCGGTTTATTAAAAAAATGATCAAAGGTGTAAAACAATGATGAATGGTCTTGAGCTTATATAGGCTCGACCTTGACTCAACTACAACGTTCTAATACTCTAGAAAGGAAAGAAATACAAGAAAATAAAGTAGAGAAATAATGAGTTTGGCTCCTTGAAGAAAACTAGCCGTTAGGCTGATTTCTTGCTTTTGAAGAGAGGTGATCTTGTATCTGGATATCTTGGTGAAGTATCCACGAAATAATAGTCTCTGGCTGCTGAATAATCTCATAAGGGTCTTGGTTTCTTCTGGTTCAAAGGAATAGAGCCGTTGGTCCTTGCTCATCAAGTGGTGGGAACTTTCCTTGAATGCATTTGGTGTGTCCGGATATGGGAAGTTGTTGTCCATGAAGATTCGCCTGTTCCTCTGCATGCTGGCACATGGAATGAAGATGTAAGCAGCTTCTGGTTGGTCAGTAATCTCTCCTGGTCGCCAAGTCTTGATTTGATACTGATTGAACCGGTTAGCTTCCAATTGAAGCAAGTGCAGAACTGGTTTAGCCGGTTTTGATGAATGGATCATAACTTCATAACTACGTGGGCTTTTCTCCTCATTCTTGGCTTGTTGGAAAGCTAAGAGATCCATCTTGAATTCCATAGCTGAATTTGGCTCGGTTCGCTTCTTGGTTGGTTTGAAATTCTCTTCTAAAGGCCGGTACGCGCAAACGGATGTGCTGGAGAACCTCCGGTTTGTAAAATTCATAACTTCTTCCTCCGTGAAGATTTTCTTGAAATTCCAATTGGGTTGGACTCCTTCTTGAGTGTAGAATCCAATAAAATTGGCCTCGTGATTAAAACCCTCCTGGTTTGAAAGATATGGCCTTTTGAATGCACCTATGTCGCTACTGGCTCCAATGTAGCTTGTATGGTTAGGTTCATGAGTTGGTGGTTCAGCTACTGACTTGAGGTCCTCATCAGCATGTGACTTATATTGTTTTAAATGTTCAACTTGTCTCTCTCCCTTGTCTTCACATCAACGGTTTTCTCCACTTCAATTTCCCCATGTGCTTACTTCATATCTTCCTTATTTCCATGATCATACACGCTTCTTCTTGTCTTAGGAAAGGCTTCCTGTTCAGGAAGGACTTCTTCTTAATCTGGACAGGCTTCCCATTTAGGAAGGGCTTCCTGCTCTGGAAGGACTTCTTCTTAATCTGGAAAGGCTTCCTAGTTAGGAAGGGCTTCCTGAGTTTCTTCTTCTTCTCTATTCTTCTATGATTACACCTCTTATTAGCTTCATGTCAACACTCCCCCTCAAAGCTTGACCATAGAGATTGATCAAGCTTGGAAACCATGAAGCATTCCCTCATTAAAACCTTTACTTGGAAAAACCACTTGGGATAAAAACCAAGCAAAGGAAAAAGAGTAGAATACTTCAAGGCAAGGGGATCAGTGACAAGTGAGGTCTATGAGTCCAAGCTTAGGATGAATGAACTCACAGACCTTGCTGCTGGCTGCCTTGGTGAAGATATCGGCCAGTTGATCCTCACTCCGAGTGTAACATGGAAGGATCACTAGCTGCTCCACTGCTTGTCTTACTTTGTGGCAGTCCACTTCTATATGCTTAGTCCTCTCATGGAAGACTGAGTTGGATGCAATGTGTATTGCAGCCTGGTTGTCACAATGCATAGTCATTGGAGTGTTGATCTCGATCCCCAAGTCTTTTAGCAGTCCCTTGATCCATATCAGCTCACTTGTAAGCTTCCTCATTGATCTATATTCTGCCTCAGCACTTGAGCATGACACCACCTTCTGCTTCTTGCTCTTCCATGTGACCAGATTACCTCCAATAAAGGTACAATAGCCAGTGGTTGATCTCCTATCAACTCTGTCTCCAGCCCAATCAGCATCACAATACCCAACTACTTCAGTGCTCTTGTTACATGCCATCCATACTCCTTGGCCAGGCGCCTCTCTTAAGTACCTTAAGATCCTTTCCACCATGTTCCAGTGATGCACCTTAGGAGATCCCATGTGCTGGCTCACTTGATTCACAGCAAAGCACAGATCAGGTCTGGTGATGGTTAGATAGATAAGCTTGCCCACCATTCTTCTATACTTCTTGACATCTTTGAATGGAGTAGCTTCATACTCCCCCTCTCGCAGTACCTTGTAGCCTTCTTCCAATGGTGTTTTGGCTTGTCTACCTCCAAGGTCTCCTGCCTCATTTAAAATGTCAAGTGTGTACTTCCTTTGAGATAAGAAGAGCCCCTCTTTAGAGCGGCATATTTCAATCCCAAGGAAGTACCTCAATTCTCCCAAATCTTTAATATCAAATGCACTTTTAAGAAATATTTAGTTGAGATGATACTTCCTTGTTGCTACCAGTGATGATAATGTCATCAACATACACTAGAATCACAACAATACCTTGCTTGCTGGTTAGAGTGAAGAGAGTGTGGTCAGCCTCGGATTTTACAAAATCCTTTCCCATTGAGAGTGGTGCTGAGCTTGTGATACCAGGCTCTTGGAGATTGCTTCAAGCCATAGATAGCCTTCTTTAGCCTCAAACATTCCCTGGTTTCACCATATCTTCTAGGCCAGGAGGTGGTCTCATATACACTTCATCCTCCAATTCTCCTTGTAAGAAAGCATTCTTCACATCCATCTGCATAGATCCCACTCCAAGTTGACAGCAAGAGATAGAACAACTCTATGGTATGCAGCTTGGCCACTGGTGCAAATGTATCTAGATAGTCTTCACCATACACTTGAGTGTATCCCCTTGCAACTAGTCTTGTTTCCTCCTTTCTGGCTTCCCATTAGCTCCATACTTGATGGTAAACAAGAGGCGACTTGTCACTGCCTTCTTGCCCTTTGGGAGTTCAGTTTCAAACCATGTATCATTCCTGATCATGGCTCCCATTTCATCACCAACAGACTCTCCCCATTCTTCATGTAGCATAGCCTCTTCATAGGTCTTTGGGATGTACTCCTGATCAAGTTCACTTATGAAAACTTGATGTTCTTGTGGGTACTGCGCAAGAGAACATACTGCACTCACTGGATGTGCCACAGCTTCAGCATTAAAGTACACCCTTGTGTTCTTCCAATCTGAGGCTGGTCTCCTGGTTCTTGTACTTCTCTCAAGGGCTGTATCTGATCAGTTCCATTGTTGTCACTCGGCTCTCCTTGTTGGATTTCAGTAGCTGCTTGTGGTTGTTCTCCTATCTCATCTTGATCATGAGACACTACTGAGTTCTCTTCAGGTTGAGCTGGCGCATGCTGATCACTTCCATTGCCCCCCTCATGATCAAGGTGAGATACTCCATCATCTTCTACTGTATCCTCAGCAGCTTGTGTGGAGGTCTCCCTGACCTTCTCTGGTATCTTTGGTAGATTGATACCAAGTCTTTCCATAATCACTCTAAGGTTGTTAGCTCTGTCAGTGGCTGATTGAGAAAGATCCTTGAGCTCATCCCAACTCTTCTCATCATAGTAGCCTTGTGACTCCATGAACTTAACATCCCTTGACACCAGAACCCTCCTTGTCTCTGGTACATAGCATTTGTAACCCTTCTGATGTGTTGAATAACCAATAAACATTGCCTTTCTGCTCTTAGCCTCTAACTTGTTCCTGAGCTCTCCTGGAATCAAAACAAAGCACACACACCCAAACACACGCAAATGATCTATGGATGATTTGGTTTTGTTCAGTACCTCATAAGGGGTGGCGTTGAGAAGGACTCTTGTGGGTGTGCGGTTGATGAGATAGGCAGCAGTAACCACTGCATCTCCCCAAAAACTCTTAGGCACGTTTGAGTGAAACATCATGCTCCTGGCCACTTCCATCAAGTGCCTATTCTTCCTCTCTGCCACACCATTTTGTTGAGGTGTGTAAGGGCAACTGGTTTGGTGGATGATTCCTTGCGAGGCAAGATGTTGTTTGAAGGCTGTACTAGTGTATTCACCACCATTATCTGATCTAAGAATTTTAATCTTGACATTAAAATGGTTAGTGACATAGTTCTGAAAGTTTTTAAAAGCTTCTAGCACCCTATCTTTTGATTGCAACAAAGTTATCCAAGTGTACTTAGACTTTTCATCTATAAATGTCACAAAGTATTTATGTTGCTCTCTAGATGCACATGGGCAGTCCACACATCAGAATGGATTAAATCAAAGCAATTATCATAGATGGTCATTGATTTAGGAAACACATTTCTACAATGTTTTCCTAAGATACAAGCCTCACAATCACTTTTAAAGAAATGCTAGGCAACAGGATGTTCAAGGCAGTAGAGTGAGGATGTCCTAATCTAGCATGCCATATTACATCTTTAGGGAATTCAGAAAACAGAATTGAAATAACAAGATAAATCAGAAGCTGGTCTTGTGTCCTCAAGCAAGTACAAGTCTCCCTTGGTAACACTTTGCCAAGCAACTTCTAGAATCAATATCCTGAAAAGAAACATGTTACCTGAAAGTAACTTGACAATTTAAATCATTAGTCACTCTCTTAACAGATAGCAAGTTGAAGAAATGTGGGCATATAAAAGCTTTAGACACTTTGTCAAACAGTTTGAGATCACCTACACCTTTTTATTGGAATTTTATCTCCATTGGCTATCATCACATTTCCTAAGGCTGGTTCAATGTTTTTAATCAAGCTTAAATCACTAATCATATGGTGGGAAGCACCAGAGTCTATAATTAATGGTTTAGCTGATTTAAAACATTCATAGAACTACCAACA
>NW_026616322.1:0-26919 GCF_000801105.2 Raphanus sativus | reverse complement strand
TTTGTTAAGGAAAGTCTTTAGATGGGTCAAAACTATAGCAATTGAAATTAATAAACGGATATAAGGATATGCCTTTGGCCACTTTGGTGATAGCTCATCCCAAGTCGATCTCTTAGCATCCACCCCAGGCCAGGGAAAAAATCTGATCGGTAAAGTGCATCTGCAGATTATTTTAGCTTATTAGCATGAGCAGGACATAACGAGATAATGGAAGAAAGGGCAAAGAAAGAAAGCGGAGAAGGATCTTACAGGGGTCATGCACAAACTGCTTCTGCCCATTATCATTCCAAGATGAAGCCGCCATAATGGTTCTAATACATGTTTGCACCCAGATAAGAATGAGAAGTAGTAAAAAAGAAATTACTTAATATGCTCAGCAGGAAAGCTTCAGTAGGTAACATACTCATCCCTATCCATGAGATTAGCTGCAGCCTCAAAGTAATCGAAGAAGTCTGGAGCAATTTCCATATCATCTGTTAAAGAGACAGAAAACCCCTTAAGCAATAGTGGAGAGCAGTAATTAGAGTAAGGGTGAAAGTTTGGAAAAGCCTCACCTTCTAGTATAATCACTCGGCTAAATTTATGTTTGTAAAACAACTGGTCTAGTGCCCACTTGTAGTGACCTGGATTTTAAAAAAAAAAAAGTATATCAGTCATGCAGCTGAAGGGAGGCAGAGAAAGGAGAAACAAGTCCTTACGTGCAATTTTGTAGTAGGCAATAAGTTCGCCAGCCTTTCGGTGACCACTGGTTCAAAATCTAAGTGCTAAAAAGGGGGAAACGAGTCACCATCTCACTTATCTACATGAGGAGAAAAACATCAAACACTAGATTCAGATTTACCTGGATATACGTTAGTTGATTATAGCTCAAAGCCTTGCTCTTGACGGCTTGATTAGATCCATCCTGAGATATAAAGAGAGGGTATTTGAAGCAATGGGAGTTTGATATCTGTTGGAAAAAAAAAGAAAGACAGAAATATAAGTAAGTAGAGAGTTGGAGTAAGATAAAAGAGTTAAAGAGATTAGTAACCGACTTTTAGAACAGAATTGACAGTCCGTTGAAGATAGTCAGCACGACTGCAGGCCATAATCACAACAGCTGCCAGAGGCACCTGCTAAATAGAAGAAGAAGAGAAGGAGATTTTTTATAGCAAGTGACAGCAAGTGCCAACAAAGAAGAAAAGGTTCACAGACCTGTCCACCTTCAGTGAGCTTTGCTATCCCTTTGCCTGAGAGAATAAAAAAAAAGAAAAAAAAGAGGAGAAATTACTAGCAAAAATTCATATAAAGAAAAAGAGAGAGTTTTAGGGTAACGAACTTTCAAAGGTGTGGATAAGATCCTTAAGCTGCACGAGTTGTTGGTCCTGGCGGTTCTTCAAATCTACAAGATGATACCCCCCGGAGAAAGGTGAAGTTTGACAAGTGGGGAATGAGAAAAGAAGGATGAGACTGAGATTACCTTCGAGAGCGAGAATCCGAGACTGTTTAATGCTAACTTGATCAATAAGGGATCGCAATTGACTAGTACAATGGTTCTCCGACTCCAGCTGCAGATGCAAAAAAAAGGTTCTCCATCAAAACTCAAATATTTGTTAATATTCACAGCAGGGCAGAGGCAACCCCCAAGTAAACGAGAAATGCATAAGTAAAGATTAAAAACAAATCACCAAACGCAATGGTCTCAGCAAACATTGAAAACCAAAAAAAAAAAAGAAGAAGAAAAAAACATACAGCGGAACCAAGGCGATCTGCATTACTGTGATTGCGTCTGGAAAAGCCTCATCTAGTGGAAAGAAAAAGACACACACACTTTTACTTAAAGATGGCTTAGAATTTTACGACTAGTGAGTGATACAAATCTCATGAGAGGAGATCCATCCAAATCCAAATCCAAATGTAGCTGAGGATTTAGATATAAGATTCAGACCTGGATGTAGATGAACATGAAAGCTGCCGGTTTATGAGAAGAAATCTCAAGTCACAAGGAACCCTCGCCATTTCTCTTACCAAGCTGAGGGAGGGAGGGAGGGAGGGAGGGAGAATCAATCAATCAATCAATCGATCGATCATCAAGCGATGCGATACGAGGAGGTTGTCTTGCCGCCGGGAGCTCTCTCAGCTATCCTACTTGTTTGTTTGTTTGTTTGTTTGGAACGATGTCGTTTGGGTTTGTCAAATTGAACGGTGTCGTTTTCTTGTAATGGATGTATGTACCCATTAATTAATTAACGGTGTCGTTTCGGACTCCACCAAGTCGACACGCAATTCATCCAATTATCTTCTGTCCTCCATCTCATCTTTGCTATCTCCTCCTTTGATTGATTCAGAAGAAGAAGCCTTTCTGCTTCCATTGTTCCATTTTATCAGATGGGGTTTGCCAAGCAAGCTTCTAGCTCCTCCTCCTCCTCCTCTTATACCCTTAAAATGCCACCACCTCCTAGGGAGGACACGCCTCTTCTCGGCAAAGGGCCTCCTCTTTCTAGCCAGTTCAAGACCTTCGCCAACATCTTCATTGCTGTCGTCGGCGCTGGTGTTCTTGGTCTTCCTTACGCCTTCAAGCGCACCGGATGGCTCATGGGCGTCCTCCTTCTCCTCTCCGTCTCTGTTTTGACCCATCACTGCATGATGCTCCTCGTTTATACCCGCCGCAAGCTCGACTCTCTCAACGGTGGTTTCTCCAAGATCGGCTCTTTTGGTGACCTTGGCTTTGCCGTCTGCGGCTCCCTCGGCAGGCTCGTCGTTGACCTTTTTATTATTTTGTCTCAAGCTGGGTTTTGTGTCGGCTATCTTATCTTCATCGGCACTACTCTAGCTAATCTTTTCGATCCTGATTCCCCCACCAGTCTCAGGCATCAGTTTACACGCCTCGGCTCTGACTTCTTGGGCGTCTCCTCTAAGAGTCTCTACATCTGGGGATGCTTCCCCTTCCAGCTTGGTCTCAACTCCATCAAGACCCTCACTCACTTGGCTCCTCTTAGCATCTTCGCCGACCTTGTTGATCTTGCCGCTATGGCTGTCGTCATTGTTGAGGATTCCATGATTATACTCAAGCAAAGGCCTGACGTTGTTGCCTTCGGTGGTATGTCCCTCTTCTTCTATGGGATGGGCGTGGCCGTTTATTCTTTCGAAGGCGTTGGAATGGTATTGCCTCTTGAATCGGAGATGAAAGACAAGGACAAGTTTGGCAAAGTCTTGGCACTCGGCATGGGATTCATCTCTTTCATATACATAGCCTTTGGTTTCTTAGGTTACTTGGCTTTTGGTGAGGACACAATGGACATCATCACCGCTAACTTGGGGGCAGGACTTATCAGCACTATTGTTCAGCTTGGACTCTGCATCAACCTCTTCTTCACCTTCCCCTTGATGATGAATCCGGTGTTTGAGATAGTAGAGAGGCGGTTCTCGGGTGGGATGTACTCTAGATGGCTGCTAGTATTGGCAGTGACTCTGGTGGCTCTCTTTGTGCCAAACTTTACAGATTTTTTGTCATTGGTGGGGAGCAGCACTTGCTGCATCTTAGGGTTTGTGTTACCTGCTTTGTTTCATTTGCTGGTGTTCAAGGAAGAGATGGGGTGGAAGCAATGGAGCCTGGACATGGCGATAGTGGGACTGGGAGTGGTTCTTGCTGTGTCGGGAACTTGGAGTTCCCTGAGTGAGATCTTCTCGGTCAAAGTGTAATTTAATGTGAGAGGTTTTTCACTTGTGTCCAATTACGTGTGACGTGTGAACCATTATATATGTGTATAGGGGTTGTGGTTTAAGAGAATCTGAAACTGTGATTGTAATTGTATGTTGATGATGATGGTTGGAATAAAAGACATGAGCGCTGTTTTCTCTATATGTAGTAGATACAAGCACAAATTACAAATGTGATAAGTCTTGTAAAAAAGAGAGAGAGAGAGGGAGTCAAGTAAAGCATTGATTTTGTATAACAAAGTGTTGAGTGTGGTCCTTCCAGGAACCACCATGTTCAAGATGCCTCTCGAAGAAACAGAGCTCACCGTGGGACTTGATGGTGAGGGCGGAGATGCTTCTGGTCCCATAACGACCCTGTGAGATACACGAGTAAGAGTGGATGAGAGAGTTAAGAAAGGAAGAGGAGAAAAGAAAGGAAAGGAAAGGAAGGGGGTGATGTTACAGGAGGTCTAGGAATGTCGACGAAGATAGAGCTGAGATGGTATTCAATCTCTGGAGTGAAAACGGGAGGCAGGACAGGTTCTTGGTCCTTGAGAGTATCAGTCATCACCTCCTCCACCATAGTCATAAGGGGGAATTCAACACCTTGGTTTTGGGTGAGAAGGTGATTGAAAGCGTCTCTCAACCTGAGACACTGCAAGAGAAGAGCAACTGAAATGAGAAGAGGGAGGGAGGTGGAGAAGTAGAAAAGAAGGAAAGGAAGGTGAGGTACCTTGGGCCAAGGAGAGTCGAGGTTGGCGTTGGAAAGGACATGGATCCCTGGAGAGACAAGCGTAACGAGGTGCTGCTTGTCACCGTGGAGTGGGCGGTTGGTAACGTAAAACATGGATTTGGACAAGACATGAGCGACAACGAGGTTGAAGCCGTTGTAGAGAGAAGCCTCCTTTTCGATCTCCTGGGCAAACTCGGCAGGGCTCTTTTCGCTCTGCAAGTAACGAAGAGGGAGATGTCCGCGGGATTTAGCATCGGGGATGGAGGAGGTCTCCCTGAAATTGGTGAGGAAAGCGATACGGCCATTCCTGCTGCAACCGAGCCACGTCCCACCGCCGACGAGGTCTCTACCTCCAAGCGTCTCTCCGTCTTCCCACCAACGCAGCGCCTCCGTTTCCCTTTTACACAAAATATTATTAAAAAAGGGATTTATTATTAATAAAGGAGGAGGCAGGGGGGGGCATCAAATAAAATCAAACCAAGTAAACCTGTTGTGATATTCATCTCTATTCAGAAAGAGAAGAAAAGGGTAAAGCGGATGCGATTGCCATGAGAACACTGCTATGCACATTCTTCTCGAACAACGGAAGGCTTTTTTAGAAAGAAAAAGAAAAAGTCAAAGTCGTCTTATAGTTAGTTAAGAAGTGCTTGTAGTTTTTCTTACCACGGAACGGCAGCACGTGCACGTTTCAAAAACCGCTCGACTGATTTGCCTTTTTTTAAGAAAGTTCGGATTCTCACAGTCGCAGGGGAGCAGATCCAGATGATGATGATGTCGAGATGCTTCTTATGGCTGGTACCTTCGTCTCTCTCTATCTCTCTAGCTGGATTGTTCTCGTTAATGTATATGATTATCTCTGCCAGAGATCTGATAAGAGTGGTGGTACTTAGCGATTGGTTTATGGTTTTTTTTTCTGGTTTTGGTGGAGACAATTGCAGGTATTGCTAAATCATGTGGGTGGAGCCATTTTAGAGTCACAAGCACCGTAATGAATGAATGATTGATTGATTGATTCATCTTCCTTTTCTTTTCAACTCTTTTCTTCTTCTTATGATGATGGATGGGACTTTCCTTTCATTTGTTGTGCAGCCACCGAGAACTTCAAGCTTACCGAGATTGTCCTGGATGTACTACTACTACTACTAGTGCTTCCTCTGTTTCTGCACTTCACTACGATCCAGATCTCAAAGTATTTGCTTCTTTCTCTCCTCTTTATCCAATAATCCATTTTTTGTGTGTGTGTGTGTTGTGTTTTTAAAATCATTAGTATCTTCATTCATTCAGGATGTGAACATAGTTGCCACCTACAGTGACCATCACGGTAACATACGCCTTGGTAGTGTCAAAATGGGACATCTTTCATCTTCTTGGCTTTTCGACAATCCTCTTCGCCCCAACACCAATCCTTCTTCTCAGGTAGCTACCACTCTCAATGGAATAGACTTCGTTTGTTCCAACCCCAACCATGTCCTCCTCATCTTCTTATGAGAGAGATTCATCCCTCCTAGAAGCCTACAAACATCTTTTTTGAGATTTCCTTGGATTTATCCTTTTTCCTTTTTTTTTTTATTTAAATGGAATTAGCTAGTGATACCGCAGGATTCATTTCAAAATGATTCTACTAGAATGGAAGAGAATGCTGCAACTTATTCTACAACTAATCAGTCTGGTGAAACCGATAACCATTTTCCACACATGGAGTTTACAAGCCCTGCTAAACTCAAGCGTCAGGTGATCTCTCTTTCACATACCCCCTTCCTTCTTTTGACTCGAATTGTAACATTAGTATATTTTTGTATACCTTTTCAGAGTTTACGTCAGGAAAGGAGAGCTCAACGGACTCTCGACCTGATCCAACATGATAAGGAATCTGATCACCAGATGCAAGAAGCTGCCATTCACAAGTCTATCACCTTTGAAAACTCTGTCGTTGGCAAATACAGTATTTGGAGGAGAGACTATGAGAGCCCCAACGCTGATGCTATCTTGAAGCTTATGAGAGACCAGATCATTATGGCTAAAGCATATTCCCATATCGCCAAATCCAAAAACGCTACCAATCTCTACCTTTTCTTGATGCAGCAGAGTAGAGAAAATCAACGTGTTCTGGGTAAAGCAACATCTGATGCTGACCTTCCTTCCAGGTACTTTACTTTTTTCACATTCTTCTGGTCTGTATGGGTTGTTGGTGAACCAGCAATCTTTTGCTGTTTTTTTTTCTTTCACTTCTGAATCCCTTTTGATCGCTAGAGCCCTTGAACAAGCAAAAGCCATGGGCCATGCTCTCTCTCTGGCAAAAGACGAGTTATATGACTGCCATGAACTTGCTAAGAAGTTTCGGGCCATGCTTCAATCCACTGAACGCAATGTAGATGGACTGAAGAAAAAGGGCACCTTCTTAATTCAGCTGGCCGCCAAGACATTTCCCAAGCCATTGCATTGCCTCAGTCTCCAGCTTGCGGCTGACTATTTTCTTCTCGGTTTCAATGAAGAGGAGGATGGAGTCAAAAAGGATGCCAAGTTTGAAGATCCTTCTCTCTATCACTATGCCATCTTTTCGGATAACGTCCTCGCAACATCAGTCGTAGTCAACTCCACTGTCCTGAATGCAAAGGAACCGGAGAAGCATGTGTTCCATATAGTAACAGACAAATTGAACTTTGCTGCAATGAAGATGTGGTTTCGCGTCAATGCTCCTACTGATGCCACGATTCAAGTTGAGAACATCAATGATTTTAAGTGGCTCAACTCCTCGTACTGCTCTGTTCTACGGCAGCTTGAATCCGCAAGGCTCAAAGAATACTATTTCAAAGCAAATCATCCTTCCTCTATCTCTGCTGGCGCAGACAATCTCAAGTATCGAAACCCAAAGTATCTATCGATGCTGAATCATCTGAGATTCTACCTTCCTGAGGTGTATCCGAAGCTGGACAAGATCCTGTTTCTTGACGATGACATTGTGGTGCAAAAGGACCTGGCACCTCTATGGGAAGTAGACATGCAAGGAAAAGTGAATGGAGCTGTAGAGACGTGCAAGGAGAGCTTCCACAGATTTGACAAGTACCTCAACTTCTCTAATCCAAAGATCTCAGAGAATTTCGATGCGGGGGCTTGCGGTTGGGCATTTGGCATGAATATGTTCGACCTGAGAGAGTGGAGGAAAAGGAACATCACAGGGATATATCATTACTGGCAAGACATGGTACAAAAGACAATTTAGCTAGCTTTCGTGTGATAGAAATGTTTCAGGTATATATGATCTAATGTATAATGTGAAAACTTGAACAGAATGAGGATAGAACGCTGTGGAAGCTGGGTTCGTTGCCACCGGGGTTAATCACATTCTACAACCTGACATATGCAATGGAGCGGAGCTGGCACGTGCTGGGGCTAGGCTATGACCCAGCGCTCAACCAGACAGCTATAGAGAATGCAGCAGTTGTGCATTACAATGGGAACTACAAGCCATGGCTGGGTTTGGCGTTTGCCAAGTACAAACCTTACTGGTCTAAGTACGTCGAGTACGATAACCCTTACCTCCGTCTATGCAACATAAATGAATGAATGAATGAAGAGGTTGGGCTTTGGAGGAGTAGATCACACGAGGAGACGAGAGCATAATACATATTTTTTGTTTTAGTATACTATAGGAACCAATCAAGAGAGGGCGAGGATAAAAATAAAATCAATCGTTCTATTGTTACTTTTAGTATTAAGTTTCTGAAGCGTAAGATCATCTTTTTCAGTCACAAACAAAAGAAAAACAACTTGCAATCAAGGACAATAGTGAGCCCAAAGCTTTGTGTACGAAAGCTCATCCTTCTATAAGCTCAGAACTGTTTTTTTTTTGTAACTAGCTCAGCTCAGAACTGTTGCCTGTTGGTAATGTATGTGTTATATAGGTTTGCCTCTGTCTCGTTTTTCAGTGAACTCAAAAATGAGTGTATTTTCAATGGCTTTTTTTATTTTTTACTCAAAAATATTTCAAATGTATTTTATTATTAATTTAAATATTTTTCTTATTTTACAAAATTTACAAATTTTTACCTAAATACTGTTTCATTTTAACTAAAACTTCATTATATACATAAGTTTAGTTTCTAAAAAAATACAAAGATTTATTTAAACTTATAGTTATAATATAAGAATATTAAAAATTTGTAAAATTATAAAACATAAATAGTAGTCCTTTAGGTGTAATATAACTATTAAAATTATAAAGAATAATTTATAGATGAAAAAGTTAACACTGAAATGAAGTTTTGAATACTGTTCAAAATTTAAAAACATACTATTTGTAAACTTATTTTTCCTTCGAAATGGTACACAATTGGAAAAAGTTTTCTTTCCTTTTATTTGTCTTGCCTCAAAATGATAAAAATTAAAAGTTATTGGAAACTGTTTTAGAGTAACCCTAACAGAAAGTTCTCAAACAAAATATTTAACTATATGAATGATTGTATATATAGATATCTGTATTTTATTAAAGAAATTTCGAAACCATAAGACATTTTGAGAAGGAGTTCTCATGATTTTGAGATTTTCAAAGCAAAATTTAGTTAAATGTTTAATTTATATGTTTTGAGAACATTGTTCTTGACATCTTGTAAGAACTTTCCAACAATCATGTTCTTAGCTCCTCGCTTGTTATCTTGGATGCGCAATCATATAAACTATAACATATAAACTATAAACTATAAACTATAACATAATTTCATAATTTAATAATTTTTACAAAAAAAACATAATTTAATAATACACTAGATTTTGACCCGCGCTTTTAAAGCGCGGGATATCTTATGATGTAAAATTCTTTAACAATATTATAAAATGCATGGTATGTTGTCTATTTAACTTTTTCCATTTTAATCCGCATTTTTAAAACTCAATCTAGACCCGTATTCAATTTGTACTCACGATCTAACCGGTAAATCTATTAATCCGATATATAATTTAGCTTGAGTTTTAAGAAATAACCATTATTTAAAACTTCAATAAACCAGCAAAATAGCAAAAACCCGATGCTACCAGTTTAATTGAGAAATGATCGGTGTGTAATCCAATTTGATTTAACTTGTTATTTTTTAATTTAAAATATACTCTCAATGTTTTCATTAGATATTTAAATACTTAACCATTTTAATTTTATTGTACTTTTTATTATATGTGGTAACTCCACCTGTTACAAAAACTGTTTAATTGTTTTTTATATTTTATGTGAAACAAAAAATATAGAAAATATATTTAAAAATTTAGTAAATTTTTAACATGATTTTAATTGTATTTTTAATATTGATATATATAATTATATATTGAATTGATTAAACTATTGACATACATTTTACTTGCAGCCGACCCAATAACCAAATGACTAAAGCAGTCGGGTACAAAGTCTGCATAAATTTAAAAAACAGTGACTTAAACATATTTTTACTTTTTATAATTTTTATAATTTACAATTTTATTAAATTTGAACAAAATGATATATGATTTTATATACTAATACCGCGTATATTGATCATATATCTCGAAAGCTGATATAATTTATTGGTTATTTCAGATCTTAATATTATTTGAATACATTGAGTATTAGTAGGATAGTGTCGATCTATTAATTTTAGTAGTTAAGTAGGATTTTCTATTTGTGAAAAAAGTTATTAGGATATTTTTTCTAACGTATAAGACTTATTTTATGATTATTTGTAATCTTATGTAGTATTTAGAAGTTATCATTTTTTAAAAAATTGTCGAATATACTAAAAACTCTTAATGTATTAAAATTCATTAATTATTTTATGTTGCATATTAATAGGAAAATAGTATCTGCAGTGTACCAAATTTTCCATATTAATAGGAACTATATCTTCTCAATTTAAATAGTTACCATAATATTTGATTTTAAAAATTAAATGATAATGGCACTCATGTAAATAGTTTGAAAAGGCAAGGGGAAGTCTGAAAAAGTGCTGCTGTTTTAATTGTATTGATGCTAGCGGGAAGATGCTCCCACGAATTAGGGGATGCTCTCTCTCAATAGATAAAAAGATTAGATTCCTGCTAAAAGTCTTATTTAGCTCCTGAGACAGATATCACACGTCGCTTTGGGATTCACGATCTCATTGTATTTGTATCTACTACTTAAAACACATCTACTCATACTACCAAGTCTGTGAAGATGATTGAGTTAAATTGCTAATTGTTTGCTTGGCCCCATGCATCTACGAAGGGAGAAAGAGAGTGAGTCTACAATCTCGCAATTTATCAACAAAAATTAAAAGGAAGGTTTCTGACTATTCTGGTCCGTAAGAGAGGAGCATCTGAAATAATGATCTCATGTTTAAAGTATTAATTTTTTATATCTGACACTTCAAAAGAAGGCTCAATTAATTGTTAGGGTGTTGACTTTCTGTTTAATTATTAAAGAGCCTTCTGATGTCATCCAATCATACACACTTTCTTCTTTTCTTTATACACCTCAGACGTAATTATTTTGGTTAACTATATATAGAGAACCGTAGATATGTGTGGTGCGTTCATTAGTGGATTTGGAATACGCTTTATAAGCAGCAAAATAGATCTTTGAGAAATATATTTAGATTGAAGATTAGGCTCGTTGCAGTGTACAATTAAAACAGAAGAACAATAAACCATATGCGTTAGCTAGATTATAAAAGTGAGATAATGACAGGTTGATGATGTCACATGGAGGAAGATTCAGACAGATTCATCATTGATCTCTCAACTCACCCCAACTATGCAAACTATTCAATATTAATTTATCATCTACTTGTTAATGCTTTGGGAACAATACTTTTGTGCAACGCACGTAAACGAGAGGATGCCAAAAACAATAAAACCAGATATTATTGAGCTTTGTCTACGCTTTTTGTTAATTATAGATGATTAAAATTTGATAGTATTACTCGCATGAGACTTCTCGAACGAGCAATTAAAGATGATTAATTATAGCTTTGTCTACGCTTTTTATCTTTTTGGCATCAACCGGCTTAACCGCATAAACACTTTGTAGTTTGTACAAATCTGCTTTCATTTTTAATGATAATTCACATATTTATCAAAAAAAAAAGAGGAATCATTTAAAACACACAAGAAGCCAATAAAATTTCAACCAAACGCTCTTGGCTACTCTTGATCATAAACTCACTTGGATCAATAATTTTCAAAATAATCATATACAAACAAAAGTTACATGAGAGGTGAGGTAAGAGAGGATTGCTTGTTCAATTGCGACATGACATGTCAGATGTCCCTTTTGGAATCTTTCAGGTGTATATTTATTTATTTAAGTCATTTGTATCTTGAAAGTTGAAACCCTAGCTTTTGTTGCTTTAATCCAAAAACAATTAATAAAGGTGAAAAGAAAGTACATATAGGAGCCGATCGATCGAGTGGGTTGCTTGATACTCTCGGACCTGACTACTGCATTGGACAAACGAGTCATCGGAGATTCAGGAGACTCGGGTAGGTAATTTGAATAGTAAAAGAAGAAATGTGATTATATATGGAAAAGATTCTACACGGTCTAACATTCTACCAGAAAAAAAGATTGTACACGGTCACAACCAAAGATTCCTTTCATCCATCTCTTTTCCTAGATCCACTTATGATTGATTCTTTCAAGCAAACAAAGATTATCTCTCTCACTCAATCTTTTGATAATATACTTGTAACTGGATATGGATTAGTAAAGATTCAAATGATACATGTGATGATGAGGTCGGCTCACACAATTAATTATAAATAAGAAGGGGTTTGACCTTGTGAGCAAATTGGGTTTTTATTTAGCTTCTGACTTATCTCATTTTGGCAGCTCTCTTATTAATTTAATTTCTTCCTTTTAGCAATAACAATCAATAAAGGGTGTGGGGGAGCTATTGGCGTCTGATATTGAACAACAAAAGAGCCTATATCAAACAAAATACCACATGTTTGCATCATCCCTTTTACCCGATCCTCTCGTTAACTAATTACTTTTCTCTATTTGTCGCAGTTTGGTTCATCACATTAACCTCTTAGTTATTTCTCTTTTGTCTGTAAATATCCGGGCATGCTCATGCAAATGGAAGAAAGTATCAACTCAGGCATGGTGGATTTCCCTGAAAACTTTATGGACCAACAACTCTTGTGGGAGGAGGAGGTATCAGTATGGTCATCATTAGGGTTGAAGGAGAGAGTTACTTGCGCCATGGGGCAGCTGCAAGAGGTGATGGGAGGAGAGAAGGAGTTGCTGGTTCAGCCGTGGGTTCCTGTGGAGAGAGGGAGGAGAAGAGTGGTAAGCACGGAAAAACAGCCTTTTTCGCTAAACCTCTTCTCCCAGAGCCAGAGCTTGGCCCTCTACCGAGACATCTCAGCAGACTACAGCTTTGCAGCAGAGGTTGGGTCTGACGAGCTGGTGGGACTCCCAGGGCCTGTGTTCCTGAATAGGATTCCTGAGTGGACCCCAGATGTTCGCTTATTCAGGAATGAGGAGTACCAGGTTCGAGCTTCTTTCGCTCTTCCACTCTGCCATGCTCTTCAGGTAGTATGGATCAATGGAAGAATTTAAAAACCAATAATGATGTTTAAATGATGCTATTGATACTTATAAAAATTGGAACATAAAATGATGGAATATTAATTAGTGGAGGTTAAAATAAACTGATGAAAACCAGTCAGTCTGATTGATACGTATTTATATATCAAAAAACACATATACATGTAGTTATAACTTGGCAATATTTTTTTTTTTTTTTTTGATAAGTAACTTGGCAATATTCTTGTCACTGCACTGTTGGAACACTGCTCAGCATTGACTCGCTCCCAATGTCTTAAATGCATTAATATTATTATTTGTTATGTTGACGTAAGCAACCTTTGAAGAGCTTCAATGGTTAAACATTCGTTTGCTTTTTAAATATATAAACACGCTTTAATTTACTCACACAATCACAGAATTAATTCTTGGCAGGCCTTTGATCTCCGGAGTTCAGAAACCTCCATCGTCCCAACCTCTCTCAAGGTCTGTCTCTTAAAAAAGTTTACGTTTCTTACTTAGTAGCACTCTCTTTAATTTGATGTCCTTTCCACTTGCACAGCCCCACACCGACGACCTTCACCGAGAGGTGGCGTCGATTCTCAAAGGCATCTGCATCTCATACGGACTACCCCTAGCTATTACGTGGGGACACCAACAAGGCTCGTGCCTTTCAGCTATAGTCTCTGCTTGTTACGCCTCTGACCAGAAGAGCCGCAGCTTCCTGTCCGCCTGCTCAGAGTCAGAGCACCATCTTCTTGCCAAGGAAGGAATCGCTGGAACTGCCTTTGCCACCAAGAAACAGTATTTCGCAAAAGATGTGGCCATCCTCAGCTACAGCTACCCTCTCTCCCACTACGCCAAGATGTTCGACCTCCACGCTGCTCTTGCCATCCCTCTCCTGACCAGATGCAGCCGCCGCACCGTCCAATTTGTTCTCGAGTTCTTCTTCCCCAGAGACAGTCTTATTAATCAGAGGCTGATCCTTGATTCCCTAGCCTCCCAACTCATACTACGCTTCCAGAGCTCACCTAATCTGATGGTAGACGACCAGCTCGCAGAAGAATTCACGGACACACACACGGCCCTGACAATAGAGGAGTCACCGTGCATGTCCCACAAGGGTAAGGGAAAACATGTGTCTGTCTCTTGGAGTGGGGAAGTGAGGGAACCTTCTTTGTCTTCTTCTTTGGGAAGCAGAAAGCGGAAAACAAGGGCTGAAAAGGATATCACTTTGGATATTCTCAAACAACACTTTGCTGGCAGCCTCAAGGACGCCGCTAAAAACATTGGTGGTACGTATGCCTCCTTCCTCTCTCTCTCTCTATATATATATATATATACATATGAAACGATGATGATGATGATGTTTTTAAATAGTATTTATTATTATTGGTTTAGTATGTCCGACGACCTTGAAGAGGATCTGCAGACAACACGGAATCGCAAGGTGGCCATCGAGGAAGATAAAGAAAGTGGGACATTCTCTACGGAAACTGAAGGTGGTGATGGACTCTGTTCAAGGAGTTCAAGGCTCTCACCATCTTGCCTCCTTCTACTCAAGCTTCCCTCAACTTCAGTCTTCTTCTTCTTTGCCTTTGCCTTTGCTTGATCCTACCAAAAGTGTCCACAACCCTTCCTCCTCTTCATCATCAGGCTCAAGCACATGTTGCTCCTCCGAAGAGAAACAACTAGTGGGTGGCTGCTTCCACAAACCGTCTCAACTTCAACTTAGCAGCCTGAGGAAGGATGAGCAGAGGGCAGAAGTACGTGTGACGTCATCCCTACCCCCATTGCCATCCGCAAAGGAGGATGGAATAAAAGTGAATGCTATGTTTGGTGAATCCAAGATGAGAATGAGCCTGAAACACCACTGGGGAATTGGAGACCTCAGAAGAGAGATCGCAAAGCGGTTTGGGATGGATGTGACAAGTAACTTCAGGCTCAAGTATATGGACGATGATGATGAATGGGTTCTGTTGACTTGCGACGCTGATCTTGAGGAGTGCATTCAAATCTACAAGTCCTCTCTTTATAAAGAGACCGCCGTCAGAATATCTGTCTCTTCCTTGCTTTGATTTTTTTGTTGTTTTTTTTGCATATTCCGTTTGATCTTACACATGTATTAATTGGTTGTTGGCATCTTGTAAACTCCTGGCTCTGGTTGGCTAAGCCCTCTCTCTATATGTATTCTAGCTTTCTTTGAAGGCGCTAGATTATGATTTTGTGAGGAACATAGTGTTGATGAAGTAGTAGGTACAGAATCATGACCTGAATGAAACCCCAACAAGAAGAATTTGATTAGATACTTTTTTACTAACTCTCTCAACAATGCATGGCTAGCCTAGAGATGATATTTGTCTTGGCCCTACCCTAGTCCATGGTAACTTACTTTTTAGAGGTAAGCACATGCATGCAAAAGATTAATTGCCGATTATAACCAAAGCCAAAAAGTACATTTGGTTTGGAGCAGTGCCTGGCTCTAGGGCTGTGCGAGAGGTGCAAATGCACTAGGTCCTACATTTTTTATTTAGTTTTCTTTACCAATTTAGAGATAAACTAAGGTCTTGTTTATAAATCCATTTCATGAAAAAAATATATGGCACAAGGTCCATTTTTGTTCTAAATTGGAGGGGTCCTTCCTTAAGCAAAAATATCTCACAACAAGTTTAGTGAGAGGGATCCATCCCCCAATTAAGAACATTAATCACAATCATGTTGGTCTTTAAGCAAACCAATTAGACTAACCAACACGTACTACGTTAGCCATGAGGTGTTAATTTGTCTCCCCCTCCTCCTCTTGTCTGGAGGAAAGAGCAAAACAAAACATGAAAGAGTTGAGTTGAGCTTCTTATTTGATGTCAAAAAAAAAAAAAAAGAGTTGAGTTGAGTTGCAAAAAGAAAAAAAGACAAAAAAACAGAAATGGATGGGTTGAGAGTATCGTATCAGTATTGCTTGCCGTTTTAGTATTTTTAAAGGGTAGCAATGCGTGCCGTTTCTGACCATGTCGTCCAAAATACCTCCTTTTGGTCTTCTCTCATCGTCATCGTCATCATCATCATCATCATCATCCCCGAGCTGTGATCAATTCCTTCGCTTGTTGATTGCCTTTCGCCATTAGGTGGGTGTAGTCTCGCTTTTCTCCGATCATTTGATCAAATTATAGGGCGGGGATCTATTCAGCTCAATTCGATTCGATTGGATTCGATTCTAATATGGTTTTATCTTTTTTTTGTGTGTGGGGGTGTAAAAAGGTAGAGGATTAAGGACTTTTACATTAAAAAAGCTCGCATCTTCCTTCCATCCATCCATCCATATGGTATGGGTGGGAGTTGAAGGCTTGGTGATGGAGATATCATCAGCAACAACAAGGCTCCTTTCTTACTCGGCTCCCGCTTGGGCAAGCTTGATGGCTGGTGCTTTTTTGATCCTCACCCTCTCCCTTTCCATGTATCTTGTCTTCGATCACCTCTCTACTTACAAGAACCCTGAGGTTTCTCTCTCACCTTCCTTTTGTTATTTCATCTTTTCATTTGCTTTAATTAAACCCTCTCTCTCTCTCTCAGGAGCAAATGTTTTTGATCGGAGTCATCCTCATGGTCCCTTTCTATTCTATTGAGTCTGTGAGTCAAATATGTCTTTTTACATTTTTTTTTATGTCTTCTTACTTAAGCTAAGCTAAAGCTAAAGCTAATCTAATCTAAAACGATTCAACAACAGTTTGCATCACTTGTGAACCCATCCATCAGCGTTGATTGTGGCATTCTACGTGACTGCTATGAATCCTTTGCCATGTACTGTTTTGGTCGCTACCTTGTTGCCTGCTTAGGTATTATTACTCTCACTCCCTCTTATCCTTTCTTCTTTTATCCTTTTTTTTTTGTCATTCCAAACTTCTCTTTTTTTTTCTTTTACCAGGTGGGGAAGATAGGACCATTGAGTTTATGCAACGACAAGGCCGCAAGAGCTTTAAGACTCCCCTCTTACTAGATCATCACAATGATGATAAGGGAACCATTAAACATCCTTTTCCTATGAATCTTTTCTTAAAACCCTGGAGGCTCAGTCACTGGTTCTATCAAGTTGTTAAGTTTGGTATTGTTCAATATGTATGTATGTTTCCCCCATCCTCCTACATGTCTTGTCTCTTTGAGGTCCAACTAAATACTATTCCTTTCCTTTGGCAGATGATTATAAAGTCTCTCACTGCTCTCGCTGCCCTCATTCTTGAAGCCTTCGGTGTGTACTGTGAAGGAGAGTTTAAATGGAGTTGTGGGTACGTCCATGCCTTTTTTTTTCTTTTTTCTGATAACCACATTGCTATAACAATGAAGAAACAAAACAAAAAATTAATGTTTCCGTTTTGCCTGTGATTTCTTCTGTAGGTACCCTTACTTGGCAGTTGTTCTAAATTTTAGTCAGTCATGGGCATTATACTGTCTGGTTCAGTTCTATGGTGCAACAAAAGATGAGCTTTCCCACATAAATCCACTTGCCAAGTTTCTAACCTTCAAGTCCATCGTGTTTATGACTTGGTGGCAAGGTGTTGCCATTGCTCTTCTCTCTTCCCTCGGTTTGTTCAAAAGTTCCATTGCACATAGCTTGCAGCTCAAGACTAGTGTTCAAGATTTCATCATTTGCATTGAGGTACCACCTACATCTCCTTCTTTTACCAACATTCCTGCAAATAAATATCATTTGTGCTCAAACAAATTCCACTCTGTTTTTCTATCTCAAAGTCTGTGTTGGTCTAACGCAGATGGGTATTGCTTCGGTTGTTCACCTGTATGTATTCCCAGCAAAACCTTACGGTCTACTGGGAGATCGCTTTACTGGATCTGTTTCAGTTCTCGGGGACTATGCATCCGTGGACTGCCCTATTGATCCCGATGAGATTAGGGACAGTGAGAGACGAACAAAAGTCCGTCTTCCACATCCTAACGTTGATATCAGAAGTGGTATGACCATCAAAGAAAGCATGAGAGATGTTTTCGTTGGTGGTGGTGAATACGTGAGTTTTCCTCATTTCTTTCACATGCAAATAAAAAATGATGAAGAGCTTAGGCTATATCTATATGTTGTAGATTGTTAAAGACGTGAGGTTCACAGTGACTCAAGCAGTCGAGCCTATGGAGAAGAGCATCACAAAGTTTAATGAGAAACTGCACAAGATCTCTCAGAACATAAAGAAACACGACAAGGACAAGAGAAGAGTTAAGGATGACTCTTGCATGTCATCATCATCTAGTCGGCGAGTGATTCGCGGGATCGATGATCCGCTTTTAAATGGGAGTTTTAGTGACAGCGGAGTTACTAGGACCAAAAAGCACCGCCGCAAATCAGGTTACACCAGCGCCGAAAGCGGGGGAGAGAGCAGTAGTGATCAAGCTTATAGTGGATTTGAAGTCAGGGGCCGTAGATGGATCACAAAAGATTAAAATTCATTCAAGGAGAGAGACCATTCTACATTAAAGCTCAGGTGTTTTGCAGATCACCAAGAAGCCGTTAAATATTTAATATATATTTTTATGTACAGAGTTGAAGATACATAACATGAGGCATGATTTCTTATTCCAAACAGAAGAATAAACCTTCATAACTTAACAAAATCATCAAATAGCAAACCACACTACCATAGAGTGAATCAATCCGGTTCCGGACCGGCTTGTCAATGTGCTTGACAATTTGAGTTGCACTTTGTGGAATTTCGCCATATCTCCTATTGTTCATCTCTCTCCATATATAACAGCTTGAAAAGTATATTAAGTAAGAAATAATATTGTGTTATCTCTTGTCTTGTCCATCACCAAATCAA
Source organism: Raphanus sativus (assembly GCF_000801105.2). Lineage (NCBI taxonomy): Eukaryota > Viridiplantae > Streptophyta > Magnoliopsida > Brassicales > Brassicaceae > Raphanus > Raphanus sativus. The sequence continues at coordinate 8,159 of NW_026616322.1, read as the reverse complement.
GTAGCTCAGTTCAGATAGTTGTGTATCTCACAGCAACCAGCTTCCCGGTTAACTTCTGTCATATCTCTTCTTGATAAAAGTATCAAAAGAATAAGTGAGCTCTCTTCTTCATTGTGCCATTGCAAAGCACACATGTCGCATCTGCTTACGGGTTCCATCTCAAGACTCGCTCCCATGTGGCTAGTCTATCTCGGATGGCAAGCCAAGCTATCACAAAGAATTTTGGGGTCGCAGCCAAGAACCAAATTCCCTGATACCAAACAGCTGAGAACTATAAGACTAGATACTTTCAAAATTCGCCACGTCTGGCTAGTGCTGAAACTTTGGTTAAAATTGTTTCTAATTCCTTTCCACAATTGAATATCCTCGTTGTGTCCCAACCCTTGGTTCTCAATTTCAGAATTTCCTTTTCATACTGATTCACAGCTGTCTCCACAGTGGCATTGATTTCTATAACAAAATATATCTACATAATATATCAAAAACGTATTACTAATTAAACAATAGTGATTTATGTATGTTGTTTTGATTAGTTAGCCAAATAAATAAGCTAATATATATAAGTATAAATTTATAATCGATCTTGTAACAATTTGTTAGTTTGGAATTAGTGATCTCACGTTCCAATCATATTGGACCTTATCTTTATTATTTGTTAACTATATTAACAATCTGAATGTTTTTTTGTTCATCTTTCCACTTTAGAGAACTTCTTTCATGGATTGCAGTTTTTTTTTTGAAAAGCCTCCTAGTGTCTTAATAAATTGAAGTTAATCTATTTTGAAATCCATATTTAAATATCCATCAGAACGTTTTTTCTGAATAAAAAATGAAAAATATATAATGAAATAAATCGGTAGTAAAACTGTTTCAAAAACTAAATCCAGTTGCTTGTGGATAAAAGATTATAGACAGATTGAATATTTTATAAAACATTTCATAGTTCTAATATGGTTGCCATGAAAGATTGAACTGATGGTAAGGTGTCAAAATCATTTAAACCAGAAAATATGATAAATATGATTAAATTAAATTGAAAATAATTTATGGATATGATTAAGTTATAGAACCATTAATAGAAGATATATTAACAGTAATTTATTTGGATGGTCTCAAACTTGAATGATATACTTATTGTTTTTAAGAGTTCTAGGTATACTAATTAAATAGTGAGTGACATTTTTTGTACATATCATTGAGAAATAAATTATTTCTAAATAATATTCATGTTTTAATAAGATAAAAATTATTAGTGAATTAATCTAATAAAATATTTTTATAAGATGATTTTTTTAATCAATCTATTTAAATAGAATAGACTATCTATTCATCAAAACAAACACACTTAAAATCATTTTCCGATGGTTTCTGTTTTGGCGACTTTCCATTGCGTGAGTCTCTCCTCATGCATGCAGGTACAATTCCATTGCTTTTTATTATTGTTACTATAGACAATAACTTGATTTTATTCAAATGCTGTTATATTCCATCCACAATGAATTCTTCTTTTCGGTTTTTATTTAATCATTACATGCCTATTTAATCATTACATGCCTGCACGTAAACACAGTTTTCTAATATTATATTTTCTGTATTTAACTTATAAATTTTGAACTAGTTGGCTTTTAAAAACAAAAGAAAAATTTAGAAGATAAGTCTAATTTTGGAATAGAAAAAAGTAAGACAATTTCAACTGGAATAGATTAGGAGATAAGAATGTAATGAGATCATCAAACAGCTAACTAATTAAAAAAAGTAATGATACAACTTACAGACAGAACAAAGCGGGAGATTCGGTAAGTTGCTAAAACACATACGAATAAAGAGTTAAAAAAAAATATTGAGTGTTTATTTGTTGGAGATTAGTTTGGAGTTAGTCTCATAGTTTCTCGGCAACCAACTTTTGCTCTGCCTTAGCAACGTCATTTCTGTAGAAAAAAATGACCTCTTGTTCATCCTCGGCCTCCTCATTTTGCACACTCTCCTTTCCATTTCTCTTGTTTTCTTCTTATTCTTTGTAGCCTCCCTCCCTCCCTCTCTCTCTCTTTCTCCTTCTCCTGTGTCTTACACAATTAATGGCGTCTTTAAATTTGAAGATGAAGAAAAGGGAGAATTATGGCACCGAACCTGACAAGAAAAAACTGGCTATGGCCGGAATCCGACACCAGTTACTGCTACTCCTTCGCCGCCGTCACCGTTTATTCCCTCTGGTCTCTGCCTTCTCCGGCTGTCTCCTCCTCCTCCTCCTCTTCTCCTTTTCCTTCCCTCCTGTGATCCATCGCTCACCACCAGGCGTACGTTTACATTCATTCATTTCAACAACTTAATATGAAAATCCATCTTCAGAAATTTCATTTCTCTGTTTTGTTTTCAGAGGAAGAATCAAATTGCCGTGGAACCCAAGCTTCTCGTACCCGTACGTTAAAAGCTCTTAGCATTGATACATTACCGAATACCTTCTCTTTTTTTTTTAATAAACACATGATATCATTATTTTGGTAATCTCAGGAAAATGGAGGAAGATCGGATCGGCACTTATGGAGCTCGAAATTGTCCAACTCCTACTATGGCTGCAGCAATGCCAGTGACACCTTTCAAGGTATGTTAGGCACCCTTAAAAAAAATTCCTCTGTTTTAATCAGCTGATGCTTATTGGAATGGGTGGCAGTTTTGGATAAGACGAGTCAAACAGATCGATATCTACTGATCGCTACGAGCGGAGGGTTAAACCAACAGCGAACAGGGGTGAGTTTCACATATTATATTATATACTACCTGCTTGGAGAGCCGATTTGTTTCTCTGACTTTCTTTTTTTTTTTGGGTGGTGGGGGGATCTAACTCAGATAATAGACGCTGTGGTTGCGGCTTACATCCTAAATGCCACTCTTGTGATCCCTAAACTGGACCAAAATTCATACTGGAAGGACACCAGGTCCTCCTCTCTCTCTCTCTCTCTCTCTCTCTATATATATATATATATATTATTCTCCTGCATTTGAAGGAGATTGAATTTCTTGCTTTTTTCTAACACATAACTTCTTTTGGTGCAGCAACTTCGAAGAAATATTTGACGTTGATTGGTTCATTACGCATCTCTCCAAAGATGTCAAGATCATCAAGGAGCTTCCTAAAGGAGAAGAGTCAAGACTCATTGGCCTACAGTCCATTCGTGTTCCCAGGAAGTGCACACCCTCTTGCTACCTGCAGCGTGTTTTGCCCCTTCTTAAGAAGAAGCATGTCAGTCAGTTTTCTACTCCAAAAGTTGGCCCTCTTTGATATTATTATGAGTATGCTCATGATCAACTCTGATATTGCAGGTTGTACAACTCTCTAAATTCGATTACAGGCTGGCCAACCAGCTGGATTCAGAGCTACAGAAGCTGAGGTGTAGAGTGAACTACCATGCGGTGAGATATACGGAGACTATCAACAAGATGGGCCAAACTCTGGTTGACCGGATGAGAACCAAATCCAAACACTTTGTTGCCCTTCATCTCAGGTACCACAAATAAAGAACTCTTTAAAAAAAAAGAAAAAAGAAAATGAATATAGCTAATCAGATGCGGCATGTTTGTTCTAGGTTCGAACCTGATATGCTGGCCTTCTCCGGATGCTATTATGGGGGAGGTCAGAAAGAGAGACTTGAACTCGGAGCTATGAGAAGAAGGTGGAAAACTTTACACGTGAGGATGAGTTGCTTTCCATATGTATAATAACTCTTTCATCAATTCAACACTAAATTAATTTGCAATGTAATGTGTAGGCGGCAAACCCTGACAAGGTACGGGAGCACGGGAGATGTCCCCTGACTCCAGAGGAGATCGGTCTGATGCTCAGGGGCTTAGGCTTTGGTAGAGAAGTTCACTTGTACGTTGCATCAGGCGAGGTATACGGAGGGGATGCTACACTAGCACCATTAAGAGCTCTGTTTCCAAATATCCATACAAAAGAGACATTGACTTCTAAGAAAGAGCTAGCTCCGTTTGCACGCTTCTCATCACGCATGGCTGCTCTTGACTTCATCGTGTGTGATGAGAGCGACGCATTTGTCACCAACAACAACGGCAACATGGCTAGAATCTTAGCCGGAAGAAGGTATGCATGCATACTTGACATCACTTTTTACACACTCTCTTGTTTTATAATTTTCACAAAAAAATATATATATATGAGCAGAAGATACATGGGACATAAAGTAACCATCCGTCCAAACGCCAAGAAACTCCATAAAATCTTCACAAACAGACACAACATGACATGGGATGAATTCTCAACCAAGGTCCGGAAATACCAAACAGGGTTCATGGGGGAGCCAGATGAAATGAAAGCAGGAGAAGGAGAGTTCCATGAGAACCCGACCTCCTGCATTTGTCAAAAGAAGAAGAAGAAGGACAATGAAAAACTAAAAGAGGACGAGCAAGACTCATGGCCATGGGAGTACTCAGACATTGGCAATGTCCCCATGGCCACTAGAAGCGAGTTTGAATCATCAACCAGAAGTTGACCATGATGAGATCTTCTGACTAATCTTTTCTCCCTTTCTTTTTTTCTTTTGTGCTCTTTATGCAAAGAAACAAACATTCTTTTCCAAAACACAAAATGTAATGTCATTTGAAGGGTTACAAGTAGAAAGAAAGGTGGTCCTGTGTACATATATATATAGACCTCTTTTGTACATACATGTATATGTATATCCATCTTTTAATCTTTCTTTAGTTCTCTTTTGTTTTTAATAAATTAACATTGATTGCAGTTAAAATCAAATAATAGTGAATAGCTGATTACACATGAGGCTATGTAAAAAAAAAAAAAAAAATCAGTTCCAGATGTGATCGTCGCATGGATCACAACCTTCCTGAGCAATGTCGGTGATCTGAACGCCGGCGTCGTAGATCTTGCCAGCTTCCCAGTTGGCCGGAAGAACTCGCTGGGACCAGAGCATTTTGCCGTCGAAGCCAGCAGTCACCACGAATCTGAACTGAAGAGGTCCGGTTGGTACTTTGTCAGTGACCCAGACGGCTCCGTGGCTTCTGGTCATGTAACTCCAATGGGAAGAACCAACCTGAGCAATGTCGATGGCTACGACTTCGGTTTGGCCTCCTTGGTACAAGAGCTTTATCGCCAAGTAATTTGGCTTCTTGCTTGATTCTTCAACTCTCACATTCATCATCTTCTTGTTTCCGTAGTCGCAAGGGACTCTGTTTTCAAAATATATTTGTTATTATATTACTACTAAAGCAAAAATATTAATTTAAATGAAATAAAACTAAGGGTTTTGTTTGGAACCTCTGGTATTGAATGTCCACAACGCCTTGTCTAAGGATAAGATCTCTGTCGGCGCCAATAACCGGCTTAGCCATGGCCCTGAAGGCTCTGCTGCTGAGGATAAGATCTGTTTGGTTGCTCATGTTCAGGTCGGTGACCATCACCGTGGTTCCTCTGGTGCTGCAAAGAGAAGGGTTGTTGCATCTGACCTGGAAGCAAGCTCCGCAGCCGGCGCCGTCTTTGTATATTGAAGGCACGGCAGCGGCTATGTGACCGGCGAAGAAACTCGTAGCCATAGAACCATAGGAGCAAGCTCCCGCTAAAAAAAAGAGTAGAAGAAAGACAGGGATGAGAAAATAATTATTTAACAATAAGAGAGAGTGAAGGGATGAGTGAATACAGGAGAGAGCAGAGGCAGAGGAGAAATAAGCAGCCTTAGAGCGTTGGAGACATCGGTCGCAGGCGTCAACGGAAGACGATAATAGTAAAACGACGAAGAAGAGAAAGCAGCTTCCCATTTTTGTTTGTGGTTTGCTTTAATACTAAAGAGAGAAAGATGCAACAAAACTTAGTAGTAATATGAATGATAGATAGACAAGAGAAGTGAGAACGGAGTTTGTGAATATATAGTGAAGAAGGGAGTGTGTGCCAGCTCAGCATCTCTATACACATCGGACACGTCATGGTTCCATGCATATAGCCCTGGTCCACTAGGTTAGATGGAAGCAGCTGGCTGGCTAGCTAGTCTACTACCATTCTTCAGTCCACAACTCAAGAAAAAGGTACGCGTTTTGTGGAATTTACATTTGATGTTTCTTTTGACAATGACATCTTTCATCTCCAAAGAGTTCAGAGTTATTTTGTTTTTTCTCTTCTTATAAAAATGAACAAAAGAACCATTCCCCAGTGTGAAAATGAGTAGATGACGTGGTCTTGCACCGACTCTTTGCACCACAGCTGTGTCCCTTCTCTTCCTCGGGCCTTGTACATGTCGGCTTCCTGATTTTTTTTTTTGATTTTGTTAAAGAGAACACCAACCAAATCACTCTATATTATTCACTTATCTAATAATGGTATAAAATTATCCTCTCTCTATACCATTTTGAATTTTAAAGTTTTCACACATATTAAAAAATACAAAGTTTTATATAATTTATTTTGGTAATACTAAACATAATATATCATACATAATTTTATATTAATTTATTAAAAATATATCTATAAATAGTATCAATTGAGATATTATAAACTAGAAATATTAAAATAATTATATACATATAGTAAGCATGAAGTATGTTATACATAATATGCTATTATGATAAGATTTAATTTGTTTTAAAGAAAAATGGAAGTAGTGACAAGATATTATTTTAAAACAAACTTGAAACAATTATTTGTTTAATCACTGCACATATGCCGTATTTTGATCGTAATGCCGCATAACTGACTGTTACAATTTGAACGTATTTTTTATCGTTTACCACAAAATAGCATATAGTTCTTCATGTATTTTTTTTTTTTTTTTATAGTTCTTCATGTATTAGGGTTTGTTTGGAATTTGTTCTTATTTTTTTCTCTCCTTCCCTAATAAATGAATAAAATGTCGACCAAGAAAATGAATACAATATTAAAGATATCGTTAGTCGTTGGAAAGTAACCAAACCTTTTGCATAGAACTAGCGCTTAAGCAGGTATTTGAAAGCTAGCCAAAGTTTAGATGGTAGCAGATTATATATTTATATTATATATTTTAAATATGTGTTTAATTATAAATTTATTTGATGATATAATATTTATAAAAAAGTCAAATCAAATTTTTTAGACAAAATTTAATGCCATTTAAAATTTGTAATCAATTACAAAATATTGTATCTTTTTATTAGTTGAACGAATTTTATTTAATGCTATTTTTGTATATTTTTTGTTCTCTTAAGTAAGTTTAAATCTTTCTTTTTTCCTTAATCAATTCTTTTTGTTGTGGGCCTTGTGGCTGAAAGGTGATAAGCAACTGAGAGGTCAGTAAAAGAACTAAAAGAAAAAGATTGCGTTTTACATTCATATGACAACTCACTAATGTCCACTAACAAATTAAGAAGTCTAGAACACGTAATAATTAGGCGTTGAGTATTTAGTATTATTACTAATCTCTCTTGATGTTCTGGTTATTCCTTTATAAGTTTGTTTGTCAAAATTTTGTAGAGAAAAAAACAATGAAACCTTTGGTATTCAATAGATTGGTAATCAATAAACATACATGTGATAACAACTCTGTCACAGCAACGGCATTGATTACGACATGTGAAAATATCTTCACACTCTTCCCTCTGTATCTTCTTCTGTGTGTTCATTGTCGGTGTTATACACAGCATATAAGATAGAGATTTGTCTAGATTCTCTATCAACTAGCTGATTTTTCTATATAAGCTAAGTAGCGTAAAGGAGTCCATAATAGTCTTCTTATGCTCGCTGTTTTTATATAAGCCCATGCTCATTGTTTTTTATATAAGCTCATCCCTGGTTCGGCCCACTCCAGTTAGCATTCAAATTCAGCTGTAATTTCCTGACATTATTTTTTAACACTGTTTGTACTTTTTTACTCTTCTTATTGGATACCGTGGACCGCCCAAACCGACCATCCATTGGTCCGCGAAACTCAAAAGTATTCAGACATATACTATGTTTATACTATACCTAATGAAAACACCAAAAACCTTTTGTTCCCATCAAAGATAATGCACATTAAGTAAAAGACTTCGGTACAATTTTCCGACAACACCTTGGTTTTAACGTGAAACTAGTTGCTAATTACTATAAATAAACATAAAACAATAGCAGAGGGAATGGTGGATGAACTGATGAGCTCGACCTTACTATAAATAGACAGTTGCAGGGC
>NW_026616321.1:0-26926 GCF_000801105.2 Raphanus sativus | reverse complement strand
TGATAATGAGGATTTTATAATGTTAATTCCACTAATCTATGTAGTATATGAAATTTTAGTAAAGTAAATATTAAAAAATTAGAATGATTCCTATTATTACCATGAAAGATACTTTAGAATACATTAATTCAAATCATAAAATCTGGTTGAAATTTTTAGAATACATTAAAACTTCAGTGTATAGGAGCATTTACCGAAACTTCATTATTTTAGAAGAAGTTAACCCACGGATTTTGGAAAACTTTCAAAAATATGAAAATCTTATTTTAGTATATAGTTTAAACGAGCACTCATATAAGATGATGGGTTAAAGAATTTATAACCTCTGTTGTCTCCGTTTCTCTAGATAATGAAAAATTTATAATGCTAATTCCAATAATCTATGCAGTATATGAAATTTTAGTAAACTAATTATTTAAAAAAATAGAATGATTCCTATATACCATGAAAAATAATAGTTTATAATACATTAATTCAAATGCCGAATGTGGTTTGAAAATTTTAAACAAAAGTGAAGAGTATAAACTTCAGTATATAGAGAATTTACCGAAAACTCATAATTTTAGAAGGAGTTATTGGAAAATTTTCAAAAATATGAAAATCTTGTTTTAGTGTATAGTTTCATCGAGCACTAAAGTAAGATGATGGGCAAATAGCTTATAACCTCTGTTGTCTACGTTTCTCTAGATAATTAAGATTTTATAATGCTAATTCCAGTAATCTAGGCAGTATATGAAATTTTAGTAAACTAAATATTTAAAAATTAGAATGATTTCTATATACCATGAAATATAGTTTAGAATACATTAATTCAAATGTCGATTGTGGTTTGAAAATTTTAAACAAAAGTGAAGAGTATAAACTTCAGTATATAGAGCATTTACCAAAAACTCATTATTTTAGAAGGGTTAACCCACGTATTTTGGAAAATTTCAAAAATATGAAAATCTTGTTTTAATGTATAGTTCATCGAGCCAGTAACATAAGATGATGTTCAAAGAGTTTAGAACCTCTGTTGTCTTCATTTCTCTAGATAATGAAGATTTTATAATTTTAATTCTACTAATCTAGGCAATATATGAAATTTTAGTAAATTAAATATTAAAAACCTAAAAATGATTCTTATATACCATGAAAGATAGTTTAGAATACATTAATTCAAATGTCGAATGTGGTTTTAAAACTTCTAAACAAAAGTGAAGAGTATAAAGTTCAGTATATAGAGCATTTACCGAAAACTCAATATATTATAAGGGGTTAACCCACGGTTTTTGAAACAAATTCAAAAATATGAAAATCTGGTTTTATTGTTTAGTTTCATCCAGCAGTAACACAATATGATGGTCAAAGAGTTTAGAACCTCTATTGTCTTCGTTTCTCTAGATAATAAATATTTTATAATGTTAATTCCATTAATCTAGGTTGTATATGAATTTTAGTAAACTAAATATTAAAAAATTAGAATGATTCCTATATACCATTAAAGATAGTTTATAATACATTATTAAAATTTCGAATGTGGTTTGAAATTTTAAAACAAAAGTGAAGATTATAAACTTCTATATATAGAGCATTTACCTAAAACTCATTATTTTAGAAGAGGTTAACCCACAAGTTTTGGAAAAATTACAAAAATATGAAAATCTTGTTTTAGTGCATAGTTTCATCGATCACTAACATAAGATGATGGTCAAAGAGTTTATAACCTCTATTGTCTTCGTTTCTCTGGATAATGAGGATTTTATAATGTTAATTCCACTAATCTAGGTAGTATATGAAATTTTAGTAAAGTAAATATTAAAAAAATAAAATGATTCCTATATACCATGAAATATATTTTAGAATACATTAATTCAAATATAGATTGTGGTTTGAAATTTTTTAAACTAAAGTGAAGAGTATAAATTTCAGTATATAGAACATTTACCGAAAACTCAATATTTTAGAAGGGGTTAACCCACAGATTTTGAAAAAAATTCAAAAATATGAAAATCTTGTTTTAGTGTATAGTTTCATCGAGCACTAAAATAATATGATGGTCAAAGAGTTTATAACCTCTGTTGTCTTCGTTAATCTTGATAATTAAGATTTTATAATGATAATTCTACTAATCTAGGCAGTATATGAAATTTTAGTAAACTAAATATTTAAAAAAATTAGAATTATATCTATAGACCATGAAATATAGTTTATAATACATTACTTCAAACGTCGAATGTGGTTTGAAAATTTTAAACAAAAGTGAAGAGTATAAACTTTAGTGTATAAATCATTTACCGAAAATTCATTATTTTAAAAGGGGTTAACCCACGGATTTTGGAAAAACTTCAAAAATATGAAAATCTTGTTTTAGTGTATAGTTTCATCAAACACTAATATAAGATGATGGTCAAAGAGTTTATAACCTCTGTTGTCTTCGTTTCTCTAGATAATGAAAATTTTATAATGCTAATTCAACTAATCTATGCAGTATATGAAATTTTAATTAATAAATATTTAAAAAAATTAGAATGATTCCTATATACCATGTAAAATAGTTTATAATACATTAATTCAAATGTGGTTTGAAATTTTTAAACAAAAGTGAAGAGTATAAACTTCAGTATATAGAGCATTTACCGAAAACTCATTTTTTTAGAAGAGGTTAACCTACGGATTTTGGAAAAATTTCAAAAATATGAAAATCTTTGTTTAGTGTATAGTTTCATCGAGCACTAATATAAGATGATGGTCAAAGAGTTTATAACCTCTGTTATCTACATTTCTCTAGATAATTAAGATTTTATAATGGTAATTCTACTAATATAGGTAATTTATGAAATTTTAGTAAATTAAATATTTTGAGAAAATTAGAATGATTCATATATATCATATTGGTAAGCAAAAGGCTAAAGTTGTTGAACGGTCGAAATTTGGACGACCGATAAGTTCACTGACATGTTCTTTGCATGTGTGAAATCACACTAGTCCAATATGGAGTTTAGGTTTGTACTTGTCGAACAAGCAGCTTCCTCTTTTTTCGAACTATTTTTTTGAGCTAATTAAGAGGAAAAAGAACAAGCAGCTTCCAAGTGTTCATATAAACCTGTTTGTCAAGTGTTTCACCTCAAGCCATTATGCCCAGTGTTCATAGTAACCTGTTTGTCAAGTGTTTCACCTCAAGCCATTAGGCCCATTACATTAGAACATTATTACTATTATCAGTGGCCTTGGAAAGCATCAAACCACCAGAATATTATTATTATTTTCTCTATAGAAAGAAACAGAAAGTTCCACACAGTAGTAACTTTCTCAACTCTTTGGTTCGTAATTTAACTTATATAACAAATTAGCCTCCGTTTGTTTCATTTTAAACTGAGACAGACAAATCAAAAAGAGGCCTGTATAAGGCTAGAGACGTTAGATGCAACCAATATGAATTTTTTATGAAATCTTCTTAAAAATTGGCAATTTTTTTTTGTTTTTTGTATTGCTTGAATTTGAAAAAACTGGATTTTATTATCAAACAGGGTCACCAGCCTTACCAAGTTTGATCGGTTTAGTTTAAATCCGATTTTTAATCCAACTCGAAATTGGTTTGAAAATCCGACCAGTTAGACTGGCCAGTTCGGTCAGATTTTCAAAGCATTGGATGCAACTCTACAACTCAATAAGAGGCCTGAATACTGCTTCCTCTCTACTTGATCTGATTAAATATGCCAGGCCCAATGATATAGTCCATACGTTAATTGAAATGTATGGGAAATATAAGAATGGCCCACGTTACATCATTACACATACTGATGCTAATGATACACATCAGGTTTCTGTTTTGACATGGCCAAAACACACGCTAATCTTATGATATACAGTATATTGGAGCAGCCGCTAAATGAACTCAATTTCCCATTTGTATACAATTTGTTTGTCCAAAATGAACTCATTTTCCCATTTGTATACAATTTGTTTGTCCAAAATGACATACAAAATAAAACACAGCATAGGTTTATGAATATGAAAAACGAGGGGAGAGACAAAACAGAGACTGGTATAAAGACATAAACATAAGTTGACCATGCTGTTTCTTAACTTGGTATCTAATGCAGGTGGGAGTGTTTTTTTCTTTATTTCATCGAAGTATTTATTTATTTTATCATTGGCTTTGATATACTAATATGACCTACCCAATTTGTAATTAATGAGACCAACTTGTACATATATACAGAGAAACATCTTATTGACAAAACTCTTTCTTTTTATCAAGAAACATGTAAATTTTATTTTCCAACTAAAATGTCGACAAAATATGTATTTTTGAATCCAAATCTACAATAGTCCTTAAAAATTTATTACCAAATATTTTTTTATTTAAGATATTTCCTGTCACTCATTATGTCTAAAATAAATGGAATCATAGTAAAAAAAGATTCAAACCATGGATGAATTCATAGCAGAAAGATTTTTTTATAATTCTTATTCATGAATGTTGCTTATAGTGAACCACATTTTACTTTGATGGAGATCGTGAGAATCTGTAAAATGTTGTTCCACCGAAAAGGTGAATCACATTTTTACTAATTTATACATTGAGGGATACAACCTCAATCAGACAAGAGTGATCAGTTGGAAAATTCACTAAAACATTCACAAATACAAAACAAAATATACCAAACACATATCAGGTTTTGACAGTGTTAATGGGACCTACGTTTTCAATTTTTGGAACATGAATAGTGGCTACTAATTGAAACAAAAATGGAAGAAAGAAAGATCACGATGGTTGTTCCCTTACAAAGTATTGTTGTATGATGTAGGGATTTGGGGGTGGGTAGGGTCTTATAACCTATACTTTTCACATGCATTCTTAAACCCTATTTCTACTGCATCTCCATGTGCCTCCCTCACGTCTCTACCTCCTCTCTTATTCTTTTTTTTTCTTATTTTATAAAAAAAATTAGTTGCAAGACAAATATATTTTTTTTCTGTCTCATATCTTTAATCAGCTAAAATAAATTTAGTGAAAGATTCATATGCATACAGTTCAGACTTCACCAGTTTTTTTTTTCTAGAAACACAAATTTTTAACGAAGTATTATCACGATTATTATTTATCAAAATATCAGAGTATGATTTGTTCAAAAATAATTTAAAGTACTTGTTTTGATCAAACTTGAATTCATCAAAACAAATTGCTGAGATAAGATTATTTCGGTCACGGCGTATAACCGGGTATCAAACTTTCAGCTGCTACATAATTTCACAAGTAATCTATAAATATAAGAAATCTAACAACTCTAATTATTTTAGTGATAAACAATGAAAAATATGTCCTGGTTTGATGTTTTAAAATTTTAAATCTAAAACTGTTATGTGATATTAATTATATGATTGCATTTATCAGTTGATATGATATCTTTTGGTTGTTTCAGAAAACGCAATCAAGAAATACCGAAATATATGGCTTCATCATCATCAGTATGATGATTTCTCATGCTATTTTCATTGAGTCGTTTTGCTTTTTATTTTATCATTATTAGGAGTTGTTATTCAAGGACCCATTTAGGCAGCACCTATCAAATCAGTTTGAGCTTTATGAAATCTTGAAAAATAATTTGTGTATTTTAAAAGTTGCTATAAGATAACGTTTCTTGAGGTTGAGGGTTTTTATTATATATTTTAGATAAACGATAACCACTATATAATACTGTAGTACCTACCAAAGAATATTCAGTTAAGTTAGTTGATCGTTGGAGTCAAACTTAAATCGAACAACGTCGCCTAAAAATCTGGGGGGCATAAGTTATAAACCAGCGGCTACCAGCCTACCAGCATTACTTTGATCTTGTCCACCTGATTTTGTTAGTTAAATTAACGCAACTAGATTGATTAAATATTAAGTAAGCATATATACCTATGTCCAAATTAATAGATCATCGATTTTTTTTTTAAGTAATAGATCATCATTTTAAAATCCCATGTTTGAATAACTCGTTGCACAACCTACTTGTGATTCTTGTTATACACTTTTCCATGTTTACCATCCAGAATCATCAACTTCGTTGGTTATCGAAATATGCAACAATGTGGCTCAACATACACAAGTCAAAAGAAAAAAAAATATATACACTAGTCAATGATTTCACTCAGACTTGGAGTTCGATTGATCTACATGTTTATGCTAAAACGTCATACTTTGTTATATACTTCTGTTGATATACATTAGTACATATATACGTCGATCATGGCTAGTCGTGAAAATGTAAACTTGCATTGCATGAAAATGATCCCACCAAATTGACAAGTCCACGTCAATATGACCGGATAAAAAATTAATGGCGGACATTTAGATGGTCCTATTTGAGTTACCATCTTCAGTATATATATATTAGATGTATAAATCTATACATAACATTATAGATCAACCGTTTGATGTCAAAAGAAAAAAAAACTATACATAACATACGTATATAAACAATCAATTTAATGAGCCAATACAATTTCTTATAGCATTCATGAGCACTACTTCCCCACTTGTCTCTCTTCCTTTTTCTCGTATTTTCCTTGTTTTCTAATTTTACGTTTACCACTTTTATTTTATTTTATTAATATTTACTTAAGTCAATGTGTTGACATTTAGTTACAGGTTTTGATAGAAAAAAATCGCGTAATGTCACAATTTTTGTATAAATGATATATTTACCATCTGTATTCAGTAGTTATGATTTACGAGTCATTAGAATTGGAAAAGGACAACAAACAATTTTGTAGGCTAGACTGCTAGTTAATGAGTTGATATCTAACTCCATTGAGCGGGATTTTGTTATTATTAACTTAAAAATAATACTAATTCGATTTTAATCATTAAACCATTTATGGCTATGAGTTTGCCTTTTTCTTTAATTGTCATATTTGGTCCCTAGATGACTCATAACGAGGACGGTGAGGCGGTGACGGAAACGCGTAAAGGCTAATCACTTAACTAAACTTAGAGTTTGACTGGTGTAACCGCAGTGGTTGCGGTGGTTTTAAGCGTTTTCTAGAAATTTATACGACTGGTACAACGGTTAGAAATTATTGCATTTGCGGGATTCTTATGATTGGTAAACTATCAAACAAAACATCTGTTAAATAATAATTTAACAATATTTACATTTTATATAATTATAAAAATATTAAAAATTATAATAATATAATAAATATAAAATTTATAATTATAAAATCATATTATTAAATTTTAAAAATTTATAGAAAATATTTTGGTTTTAAATTTTATAATATAAATTGAAACATAATATGTATACATTTTATAATTTCTATTATTTCAATTTAAAATTTTTATTGGATATTTTTAGTATTATTTTTATTTATTTTCTTTTTTCTTTAAATAAAATTTATCCTCCCGCAACCGCCCGCAAAAGCAAATGCTACCTGGAATCAGCTTTTGATTTTAAGAGGTTCAGAGCGGTTTGAAGCGATTTGTAGCGTTTTCTGTGATTGTTTCGAAACACAAACAACCGCTATGAACCACAAAAGCTGCGTTTGCGGGTGGTAGTGGAAAAACGAGTGAGCCCTTTAATGTCATTATATTTTTAAAATTGTCGTCTTATTTCTTATCCCTACTATAATGATTTAATACTCAAATCCTAGGAAACGAATAAATTAATCAGGGTACTAAGCTCAAAAATGTGTCATTTTTAATTTTGTGTATGTAGAATTGGAAGTTTCTGAATTAAACCAATACTAAGATTTATCGCCGTATGTGAATGCAATAATAAATAGAAGTTCAATAATGGATCACTCTTATTTTCATATATAGTATAAAGATCTATTGCAATATATTGAATAGCAATTCTCATCAAATAATAGCTGAATGATTATTAGTCACATGTCTTAACGAAAATTTACTAAAAATATGGGCGGTCAAAAGAGTCTCTATTTTTATTTTATTTTTTGGTCTAAGAGTCTCTCTAGTTTTTTTTTTCTTTTGAGAAAAGAGTCTCTAGTTTCTGATTCTATTGTCACACTTTTTTATTTTTCGGATAAAATGTCGCAAGATTGTTATCTATTTATACCCCTCAACATGTCCATTGATTCTTCAAACACATCTCACTCTTCACCAGCTTAAACCCTAAACCAAGATCTCTTTTTTTTTGTTCTCTCTCTCTCTCTCTCTCTCTTTCCTCATTCTCTCTTCGACCAAAACCGCTTGACTTAAAATAAGAAAAATGAAACAGCTTTCGACAAAAGTGACAAGCAATGGTCATGGACAAGACTCATCCTACTTCTTGGGATGGGAAGAGTACGAGAAGAATCCTTACGATGAGATCAAGAACCCTAATGGGATGATCCAGATGGGTCTTGCTGAAAACCAGCTATGTTTCGATCTCATCGAGTCATGGTTAGCAAAGAACCCAGACGCAGCTAGTCTCAAGAGGAACGGCCAATCCATTTTCAGAGAGCTTGCTCTCTTTCAAGACTATCACGGCATGCCTGAATTCAAAAAAGTAAACTTGATTTGTTTTATATAATTCCATAAGAGATATTAGTTTAATAACTTGTATCACAAGTAATAATATTATGTTCTCAATTCTCATGAACGTATGTATTCTCTCTTTTTCTTTTCAATAGGCTATGGCTGAGTTTATGGAAGAAATAAGAGGAAACAGAGTCACGTTTGATCCCAAAAAGATTGTTTTAGCCGCTGGTTCCACCTCTGCGAACGAGACTCTCATGTTTTGTCTCGCTGAGCCTGGCGATGCTTTCCTCTTGCCTACTCCTTACTATCCTGGGTAAGTTACAATTATAACCCTATCTCCACTTTACTTGTATACCAAGTAAACTGATCAAAACTCTCTTGCTTACGCTTTGGCTTTTTAACGATTACAGATTCGATAGAGATCTTAAATGGAGAACTGGAGCTGAGATCGTGCCGATTCACTGCTCAAGCTCTAATGGCTTCCAAATCACGGAAGCAGCTCTTCAACAAGCTTACCAGCAAGCCCATAAACTTGATCTCAAAGTCAAAGGAGTTCTTGTCACAAATCCATCAAACCCACTTGGCACTGCGTTGACCAGACGTGAACTTAACCTACTCGTTGACTTCATCGCTTCCAAGAACATTCATCTCATTAGCGACGAGATCTACTCAGGCACTATGTTTGGGTTTGAACAGTTCATAAGCGTGATGGATGTCTTGAAAGACAAGAAACTCGAAAACACCGAGGTTTCTAAAAGAGTCCACGTCGTTTACAGCCTTTCCAAGGATCTAGGGCTTCCTGGTTTCCGCGTGGGAGCCATCTACTCCAACGACGACATGATCCTTTCCGCCGCGACAAAAATGTCGAGTTTCGGTCTTGTTTCTTCTCAGACTCAACACCTTCTCTCTGCGTTGCTCTCAGACAAAAAGTTCACAAGCCAGTACCTCGAGGAGAACCAGAAACGGCTCAGGTCCAGACAGAAGCGCCTAGTGTCTGGTCTTGAGTCCGCAGGGATTACTTGTCTGAGAAGCAACGCGGGTTTGTTCTGTTGGGTCGACATGAGACACCTCTTGGACACAAACACATTCGAAGCAGAGCTCGACCTCTGGAAAAAGATTGTTTACAACGTGAAACTGAACATCTCGCCCGGTTCGTCGTGTCACTGCACCGAACCGGGTTGGTTTAGGGTTTGTTTCGCAAATATGAGTGAAGATACACTCGATTTGGCTTTGAAGAGGCTCAAAACATTCGTAGAGTCCACAGACTGTGGACGGATGATATCAAGAAGCAGCCATGAAAGGCTTAAGAGTTTGAGGAAGAAGACAGTCTCTAACTGGGTTTTCCGGGTTTCATGGTCCGACCGTGTGCCTGATGAGCGATGAAGTTATTCATCTCCCTGAGTTGAGACGACAAAAAAAAGTCTTTCAAGGTTTTCTCTTTTTTATTTCCTTCATTTTTTAAAATATTTTGGAGAAGTATTTTTCATTTTCCAAGATATATATACATATATATAGTATCATTATATATGCGTAATATTCGTAAATGTTTGGGTGAGTTTTATGCAATTTTTCGGGTGTAAAATTGTTACTATAAGTGTCATTATGTGTTAAAAATGCACTCAGTCCGAATGTGGATTTGCAGTGGCTATATATATAAAATATATACCCCGTTGTAATTTTAATTAAAAGTTTGCATGTATTGTGTAATTCACTCTTTTAATATATATATTGATTTCTTAAAATATGTGTTTCTTTAATTTGGATTGATTTCTGAATCGCTTGTGATACATTCTCCTTTTGACTATAACTCTATGATAATCGTTAACGTTAGTGAAGGCATTTATCAAGGCCGCTATTTCCAATGGAACAATAAAACACCAAATTTAGTGTAATTTTATTTCTAATATGATATTAAAAATGACATTTTCCCACCAAATTTTATGTAGAATGAATAGTGTTACACCAAATTTGGTGTAAACTATTCATCAGACTAAATATTTTATATATGTATTTTATTATGTTTCGTTGAATAGTATAATTTAATTATTATTAATAACCAGTTCAAATTTGTTTCAATTATTATTATTAATCATTTTAAATTTGTAATTAAACATAAATATACTGTATTATTCATATTTTAAGTTATCTTACATAATTAATTTTTTTTTCATTTCAGGTAAAATCTCACTAAGTTATTATTATAATTTTTATTTATAAAAAATAAAATACTATAGAACTTTATTTTTGAAATAAGAGATCACTAGATGGTTATTATCATTTATTTTCTTTAAAATATTGATTATAATTTTTATTTAACTCATATTTAATACTATTAAATTTACCAAATTTTAAAATATTTGTTTATTTTATAATATAGTTAAACATGTATTACTGACTAATATAAATTTATTAAAATAAATATATTGTTAAGTTATGTGCTTTTCCCCTTTCATAATTAATGTTTTGTAACTTTTAATATAGCATTTTATGTAAATTAAATACATGTATAATATTGTTAAGCATAACATATAAATGTAAATAAATTTTATAAACGTATAATTACAAAAATTTAATGAACATAATATCAAAATGTGATAAAATAATTATTTATCAATTTCAATAATAAAAATAAAAAATATTAAAACAGAAAACATCAAATAATATAATATTATTTTTGGTGTAATATTTGATTTCATGGTTGGAGATGACAAAACAAAATTTGACACCAAAACATTAAATTTGGTATAATTTCAACACTAAATTTGATGTCATGGTTGGAGATGCTCTTAATTTGTAATGTCAATTAGCTCATTAATTAAACTTATTATTGCAATGGCGGATTTTGTCAACTGAGGAAGCAAATAAAGAGAGTCCAAGGTGATGTCTCTGTTCGGTGAATGAAGGAAGAGGGCATGATCTCTTTGTCTAAAATGTTCCATGAAGCCAAATTGCTGAATAAATTAAATTAATTGACCATAATAAATCTTCAATAATTAAGGGTGGAAAAGTGGCTTCTAGCTAACCGCGGTAATGGCTTGGAGTAGAATTTCTTGAACCAAAATGAATGATCACCAAACTAACTTTTCTCCTAAATTTAACTAGACACACTAAGTCATGTATTTACCTGTTCATCTTTTTTTTTCCTGTACATCTTTTTTGTTAAGGTCACGAGTTCGAATACCAATGACCAAGAAGATACCAGTTCAACTTATTAACTCTAACTAAGCTCCTAAGAGATAATAAACATAAAACCTAATTTTTCGAACTTCTTTGTTACCCCCTAATTTGATGTTTTGGTGTCAATTTTCTTTTGTCATCTCCAACCAAAAAATTTATATTAGCCAAAGGTGATGGTTGATTTTTCTTCTTCTCCTTTTGTTTTTTTTAGCAACTTCTTCTTCTTTTGCTTCCTAATCGTTTGTATTCGCTTCTTTAAAATCTCTCTCTTGGAGGCACATCGCTTTCATGGAGTCATACGGTTTTACATGTGAATCTAGATTAGATTGAAATTTATCAATCACCATATAATATCTATTGATTCTACTATTTTTGATATATATTGTATTTTTCTACGACGTAAAAAATTATTTAATTTGTTGTTTCTCAAAATTCATATCAATTAAGTTGATTTTTTTGTTAAATTAACAACATATGGACCCTACCACATTTCTCTATGTTCCTCATATATTGATGAATTAATGAAGAAGTATTTTTCTCTTCTAAATTTGATAGAGAAAATCCTCCATTTTTTTTTTCCAATTCAATTCCTTAAATGAATTTTTTTTCAAGTTTGTTATATTCATTTCATTTATTTTCATAGTCACCAATTGAAATGAGTTTCATTATATTTTGCCAATTGATGTGCATACAGTTGCTAAAAACGGCAATTCGCTTATGTAGTTATATAACAACGGTCTAGATACCCGAAAATGTTTGATATACCTATCTTTTTGTTTTTGCTTAATCCCTTAAGACAACATTAACTAAACGGTTTGAAATTATAATAGAGCGCAACATGATAAGATGAAATAGTTAGCAAGAAAAAAAACATGATAACATGAACAATCGATCTTTACTCCATTTTTTTGGTAAAAATCTTCACTCCATTTTAAATATATACTAGCTTTCGACCCGCCCTTAAAAGGGCGGGTATATTTTTTGTTTTAATTTAATTTTTGATATTTTTTCTTTCTGATTATATTTTTTTTTGGTAATCATATTTTTGTATAAATTTTAATCAAAATATATTTTATTAAACAATAGCAATTTAAAAATTGATTCAGTATCGCACGATTAAGGCTGGATTACGGATTGAACTCGTCCGCTGACCCGCCAACCCGCGGGTTTTTAATTTTGTTTTGGTTATAAAATATGACCCACACAACCTGCAAACAAATAATTTTGTACCCGCATCCGTTCCGCTTAATTTTAAGGTTATCCGGAGGTTATATATATTTTTAAATCATTATTTAATTAATTTTTATAAAAAATATATTTATAATAAAAAATTATACATGATTTAAATAAGGGTGAGTGTAGTTATAGCTTCCCCTCGAATTTAGTTTAGCAGTTATCATTCTTAACCATTTACTTTATAATATTACTCAAACTCTTTTATCAGTTATATTAATATGCAGATAAGCAGTTATATATAGTTTTTTTTTAAATTGGACACAATTATTATCAAGAGGGAATTATCCTATTTTAATGGTATTAATCATAAATACCGCCTTAAAAAAACATGATAACTGATTTTGGTAGAAAAAAATTATAATATGGTCAGCATTTTGATATAGCTATAGATGCAGTTAAATTCAACTTTTTTTAATTGGACTTAACTAATATCAACAGGACATGTTCATATTTTAATAATATAGATATGTTACTTTATTTTCAAATAGTAATTTTTTAGAAAAAAATAACAAAGTATTGTTACAATTTTGATTGGTAACAAAATAGTAATTAAATAGATATATTAAATAGATAAAACAATATAAGTTTTTTCATAAAATAGATCTTCTAAACTAACATTATATATTATTAGAAAATTTAAATGTTCTTATTACTCGCATATTTATTTAACTTAGAAAAAGTTACTTGCAATTAGTAGGCAATTTAAATGGTTGTTAGATCCAGAAAATATATTTTATATGTTCCAGATTATAAGGAAATCTAATGAAAAAAACAACTTATTTTGTAGTTATATTATAAACATTTACATCTATATTTAATTTCTGTATACTGCTAACTTGATTAAAGACAAAATATATTGATGCAGTTATAGGGGTGATCACGTGGTGGTTTTTTTTTGTTTTTTTTTTGAACACAGATCACATAGTGGTTATTAGGCGAATTTGATGGTTATAAAATTCGCTTACAAAAGGTAGTTATATTTGAATGGTATGTATTTTCGTTATATTGATGCAGTTATCATATCAAAAGGTAGTTATGGTTAAAAATAATTGTTGAACTCAACATGATATCAACCGGTCATGTTGAAGAATTAATAGAATATATTTTGGATCGTTTTACAACTGTCAAAAACCTGTACAATGATCAACTTTCAAAGCGATGCTAACATACACCATGGTCCAGTAACTGCAATGATTTGAACATACAATACAGTTCCAATCATAACTACCGAAATCAATAATGTTTTTGAAGATTAAGAGGCCCCAATAATTTTGAAGAGAAGAGAAAAGGCATTATTTAGGATAAAGTAGGATAAAGTGTCATATAATTATTCTAGCAAAAAAAAAGTGTCATATAATTGCCTAATCATTATATAGGAATCCGGTCAAAGGGTTATTATGCTCAGCCTACTAAAATATATCTAAAAACTAAAAATATTGAAAATACCATGAGCTTTGTTGGTACTACGAAGACTAGGAAATATATTTTCTTTTGGTCAAAGACTAGGAAATATATAAATACAACTTTACTAACCGATTTCTTTTTAATTTAAGCATGATACGCGGCTATACCGGCCGTAACGGCAAATGATCCTTACATGTGAAGAGCATTAATTTGGTGGGTAAGTCCCCAAAAATCTCTGAATTAATTAACAATTCGATTAAAAATGTGATGGAGATATGTATGTACTATGAGAGATATGAGATTGAGAATTTGGTTGGATTTGAGAATCCGTGATGAGTAATACTGATTGAGTACTGTACTTAAAAGTCCTAGTTGCATATGACCGACCATAACTTCACAAACTGAGATCTGTTTAGTCGTTGTACCAAATAGTTTTGGTCTTTATCATGATGGTAGTACTACTCGCAAATATATTAAGCGACATGGAATGATATTATGGTATTATAAGAAATAATTCGCTACGTCAACTTAAACTTAATTAGTTAGATACTAATATTATATAATTTGTGTAATGCTATATCGCTATGATCTTAAATGTGATTTACTTAAATTGATTAATGTTGATTCCAAAATTTTGTGTAAATTTAATTTAACGGAATTTCAAGTAAAATGGCTATGTAAGAAAAAGCTGAAATGCCATGAAACTTAATAATTTGAGAATAAATTCCCTCCCCCCCACACACAAAGAATCACAGTCAAGAAACGTTGAGCTTTGGCAATTTACTAAATAAGAGACAGATTATGTAACATGTCAAGTTTGAACCAAGCTTTGAGTCACGTGGGCTTCACGAGTGAGGCCATATAACTGCACATGCCGTGACACAAAACCATATAACAACTCCTGCATGTACATGTATGTATATATTGATCAACTTCGTATGCATAACAAAAATGAACTGTAACGATTTAGTTTTTATCCATATTTGACTTCGAACAATAGGACAAATCACTTGGATTCCAAATTACAAAAACATACGCGTGGACCCATTTTTTGTCCTTCATATATGCATAAGGGGCCATCTACGCATGGCATTGCTACTTACGTAACACACATACTTGATGCGTACATAAACATAGTGAAAAGGGAACCTTTTTTTTTCTTTGTCAACCGTGAAAAGGGAACTAGAACTTCATATATTGTAAGTAGGGCTGGGCATTTTATCCGTTAAATTTGATTCGATTCGTTATCCGTTGCTATTCGATTCGAAAATTCCGAATATCCGTAAGCTTTCGAAGCAAAGCAAATACTAAAATTCAATATCCGTCAAAATCGAAGCAAATCACAAATATTAAAATTTTGGGAAGCGAATATCCGATCCGATCCGTCAATATATAAATACATGTATATTTTGATTATATTTAAAGTTTTAAATGTATAAAATTATATAATTATTATTCTAATATATTATTTGATAGATTCTATTCATATTATTACTTATATAAAAGTATTACATAAAAGGAAGAGAAAATATTTACGATAATTATAATTTTTTTTTAAGTTTTGTGTTATTATAATTTTAACTAAGTTTAAAAATTTACAAAATATGAAGATTCATTGCTTTTTTTAATTTTTATCTTTTATATCATGCAAAAAATATATTTTACAAAACAAATTTGTATCAAATTTTTAAGATTATTTGTATTAATCAAAACAAATGAGAGATCCGTAAGTATCCGCGAATATCCGCAAATATCTATTTATTTTCCGGATATCCGTTTTTCCGAATATCCGTATTTTTCCGAAGCAAAGCAAATCGAAAAATCAGATATCCGTAACATTCGAAGCAAATCACAAATACCTTCAAAAACCCGAATATCCGATCCGTGCCCAGGCCTAATTGTAAGCTCTAATATGGCATGTGGGCCACATTAGCTTTTCTCGTACTTGATGCAAAGCTTATGAATCGGGAAATCACTGAACTTTTTTTTTTATAGAAGAGCGTAATCTTTTATTATATATTGTGCTTTGTGTATTTTTTATTTTTTAGTTTTTGTAACACAATTGTGCTTTGTGTATACATCCACTTAATATGTGCACGAATAAGAAAGATTCATCGCACATTTGTTACTTTAAAAGCAAGAATTAAATCGCACAAAGATTCGTTTCTTTAGCTAAGATGCACCGGCATGAATTATAATATAAAGTCTACTGATTAATGCTCATGGAGTTTATCAACGTTCATCCTCCTCTTCCCATGTTTTTGAACATTGTTTACTCTAAAATTAATCTCACTTTTAAATTTATTTTTATTATTTGACTTTTTGTTTATTGTTCTTCCAAAGATAATAAAACTACTCGTCTCTTCCTGACTTTCAACCTAAGTAATTTGCTTTAACTTGGTCACAGCTCGGTTCTTTTTGTCAAGACACAACTAATAGGCCTCTGTGGACCTTACGAGAAATATATCGTTCATTATAATGGGCAATATGTTTTCATTTACATGGGTTATTGGGCCTTACTAGTGTTTTAGATAAAATGAGAGTTTGTTATCAAAGGTATTTTAGGGAAATATTTTGATCTGGTAAAAAAAATATGCGAAAATAATCAATGAAGGAAATATTTAGCTATCTTCTCTATTAAAAGAGAAGTACACTATCTTAATTTAGAGAGAGAGAGAGAGAGAAAAGAAAAGCGATTTAGTTCTCCGGCCGACGGCGGGGCTTCCTCAGTCACTGTCGGCCCGGCGTTTGTTTTATTCGTCCGTTCTGTTTTCTTGCTTGATCTATGTGCGTGTGATGAAGAAAAGTTTGTTTTGCTCCCGGCGTCGCACCTCTCTCTCGGTGGGCGTTCGGTTTTGCTCGCCGGCGCTGCATCGTTCCGTCAATGGTGGGCGTTTGGCTCTAGTCTCCGCGTCGCCCAGACTCTATAAGGCGACGGCGGTTCAGTTAAGATTTTAGGTGTGTTTCGATTAGTTGTCCATCCGGTTGGTTGGTAGGGTCTGGCTTCTCGAGGAGCTCTTGGTATCTGATTGAAGTTCTCGGTGGAAGGAAGCGGTGGTCAAGAAGATGAAGCGGTTGAGTCTAATTACGACGGTGGTGGATGAAGCGTTAGAGTTAGACCCGATGAAGCTTTCCATGGCAGGAGTAACACGAGGACCACGAGGGTGACGGGACAGAATCCGCCGTGCTCTGGAATGAAAACCAGGCGGCTCCGATGAATCGAGGGTTCCGACCGTGGCGTGCATCGATGATGCAGAACGGTGACGGTCGATTCGTCGCGGGCGTGACGCCTGGATACTTCGGGCGGCGGATGCAAGACACGTGTCTCGGAAGTGTCGGTGTTGGTTTGGTTCGAGTAAAGTCCGGTTTATTAGGGTTGGAAGTAAACCGGTGTTGGTATAGCTTGGTTTGTTTTTGAGTTACATGTGGGTTGGGCCGGGTGTTTGGGCTGCATTCATGTAATTGGGCTTGGCCCATTTTATATATATAAGTTTCAATTTGTGAAAAAAAAAAAGAGAAGTACACTTCTATTGACTATAAAAAAGTCATAGCTAGATCATCAACACTATACTAAAAGGAAAATAAATTGAAAGGAGAGGATGTCCACGTAGGATGAGAAATTCGAGCCAATTAGAACATTTTATTTTGACACGTCACTATTAATAAACAAAGTGGAGTTCTCTATGGGCTCTTTTAAAATTCGTATGGGCTCTCTTAAAATGATCTTTTTTGCCCATCAAAACCCACGTCTTCAATCTTCGCGACTTCCTTCTTCCGCGACTCTTCTCAGACGCTTGCACTTCATCTTCTCCAAATTCTGTTTTTTTTTTCTCAATCAATGATGATGTTAAATATTTTATCACATGTTGCCCATATTGTCTTCTATTGAGGGGAAAGCTATATATGGACTTATGGAGTGTGATCGATGATTTTAATATTTCAACTGTGTATTACCTTCTACCATGTGATGATTCTTGGGGTTGTAGGATTCTATAAACATTCTGGTATTGTCTTCATTTTGTGACAAGTTGCAAAATTTTAATTAATGGCAGTGTCGTACCATAGCTTTTTAGATTTTATGGTTAGTTCTGCAGATTAATCTTTCTGTAAATTACAATAAAAGATTGATTCAGATCATAAGATCATAGACAGATACTTGCATAACAGTTAACAAGTAATCTCTGTACCTCAATTCAACTCAAGGAAGAAGACGAAATCTTAAATGTAGCAATTTGTAGACAAATCTATTGAGGAACATATCTTACCTTTTTCCTTCTATTGCTATATTCATATATTCATGCTGAAAGTTCGTCAAAATATACAAAATAAAAAATACTATGTATTACAATAAATTAAATAAGTTAATCAAAATGTCTAACCTAATAAAAATTGAAAAAAAAACAGGAGTAGCGTCGGAATCAAGAGAACTCTCCATCACCGAGACATTAGTGGCAACGATATTCTTCATTTCTATAGATGTTATTTTCAAGTTTCATCGAATAACATCTATAGAAATTTTATTATTTTTAACTAAAAATGAATGTTAACTCTCCTCAAATATTTATCAAATTTTTTTCACTAAATATTGTTAACAGTTGAATAATGGTTGATTTGATATAGTTTTTTTTACAAATTGTTAATTGAATAATATGGGATTGCAAATGAGTTTAAATGATTTGGCAGAAAAATCGTATTAAATACACTCGATTTGTTTTTTTTTTTAATTCACTGATTCAACAAAGGGGAGATTCTTTTAAAAATCCCAAAATCTTTTAATGCACTTAAGTCAACACCTCAATTCAACTCAAGGAAGAAGACGAAATCTTAAATGTAGCAATTTGTAGAAAAATCTATTGAGGAACATATCTTACCTTTTTCCTTCTATTGCTATATTCATATATTCATGCTGAAAGTTCGTCAAAATATACAAAATAAAAATTACTATGTATTACAATAAATTAAATAAATTAAATCAAGTCTAACCTAATAAAAATTGAAAAAAAAACAGGATTAGCGTCGGAATCAAAGAACTCTCCATCACCGAGACATCAGTGGCAACAATATTCTTCATTTCTATAGATGTTATTTTCAAGTTTCATCGAATAACATCTATAGAAATGTTACCATTTTTAACTAAAAATGAATGTTAACTCTCCTAAAATATTTATCAAACTTTTTTCACTAAATATTGTTTACAGTTGAATAATGGTTGATTTGATATAGTTTTTTTACAAATTATTAATTGAATAATATGGGATTGCAAATGAGTTTAAATGATTTGGCAGAAAAATCGTATTAAATACACTCGATTTGATTTTTTTTAAAATTCACTGATTCAACAAAGGGGAGATTCTTTTAAAAATCCCAAAATCTTTATCCAAAATCTTTTAATGCACTTAAGTCAACACCCCCCCCCCCCCCCAACATAAAATGTGTCGTTTTGTTATTTTTATCCTATTTACATTTGCAAGCAAGGCTAATTTCAATAATTGTTTTTGTGAAAGTTAACATAAAACTAAAAAATAGTTGATTTTTTTTTATTACTTACTAAAGTTTCATATAAAATATTAAATATATATATATATATATATATGAAATAAATAATACATATAACAAAGAAATATGTGATGTGGAGATTAATAATATATTTTCTTGATAACCTAAAATATGTAAGAAAAGATACTTTGGATAATAATTAAGGTTTAATATTCTTTATACATTTTCCATTTGTTTACTATCCCATACATATTTAGATAGGAAAAAAGTTGTAAGTTTAACTCATTTCTAATTTAATTTTTATTTTTTTAATATGGAAGGAATATATTGTAATATAGATATTACATACAAAATTATTTGAATAAACCCGGGCGTAGCCCAGAAAAAAATCTTTAGTCTTATTAATAGGTTAATAAACTGAATTAATATTAACATATCCTTTTTATTAAAAATGAAACCATATTACGTGGCTAACAAATCTAAACAACTTTCCCTATTGATCATATTTAATGGAAAAATTATTAATTGTTATTTAATTTGATTCTAAAATATATTGACTAGATTTGATAATTGATTTATTATATATATATATATATATGATTCATATACTTATTCATTTTACTACATTTAAACTTTATTTAAACTAAAATGTATAAAAGTGAAATAAAAATATCTCTAAAACTTTATTTAGTCTCATTGACTTTGTATACTTTGCACTCCTATGTTTACTTCATTGTGATTATATCTTAATATTAAATATTATAATACTTAATAGATATTACTGTCAACTAATAAGTATATATCACCATACATGAAAATATTTGTAAAATTTATGCAAATATAAATATAAAATAAAAATGCTCTAAAAGTATTTTTGGTTCTATGTTACCCAAATCTAAATATTAATTTTAGTTTATAACACAATTATTTATTTTCATACAAATTTAAATTTATTGTTAAATTGATACAACATCCGCACGTCGAGTAAATTGATAGAATCCCTCATAGGATTCTGCCCTTATCTTTTCAAGTTATTTACCACCAAATGTCATTGTCTTATTTTTAATTAATTTGGCAACTAAAGTCTCAACCAATAAAAAATGAGAGTTTTAATACCAATCATATTACGAATATTCATCGGCTAATGACAAGCACTATCGGGGCCCAAAGTATATTGAAGCCCAATGAATATGTCACTCTTAACTACGACTTGTGCAAACACACATAGTATATTTTTTTTGAACTTTACATATAGTATATTCTTTTCACATAGTATATATTCTACATGCTCAACAGATTTAATATCATTTGAAGAGTGATAAAAACCCCCGGAACTATAAATGATAAAATTAGAAATGTTAATATACGGATCCATAAGTTTTTAGGAAATTTAATAAGATTTGTATATCACAAACAATATTTGAATTTCTTAATCCTATGGCGTATAATCCAATAATATTCTTTCATTAATATTCCCATATTTTAGGAACCCACTTCTCTTGATACATTATTAGTCAGTTTACATGCGGTTATATATGTTAATAACATAGGCAAAAAAAAAGATAAATGATGATCATATTTTGATATATCAACACTTGAAAATAATACAAGCAAAGAGAATATATATACCAATCTACGAGTTTACATATTATTAGGTCAGACTACTTTTTCTTTTTTGAAACTAGGTCAGACTACTTTCTTTTGACCAGGTTATGTGTTAATAAAAATCATGTTTATATTTTCATCTAATATATTTCAACTTAGCATTTAATCTACACTTTTCAGTAATGCATAATTGACTTACCACTTGAGTTTAGTAGGTTTAACAATTAATCAATACTATTAAAATATAAAACAATTTTATTTACCCCCAATATCTAAGCTGAATCATATTTCTAAGTTCCTATTATTTCTACTTAAATATAACTTGAATTTTATTTTAAAACTTGGATACTCATTCGGTCTTTGAGTTTTGAGTTATTTGGGTTTTAGAATTATACGTTCCACTCAGTTATTTATTACATTTAGTTTAGTTTTTTTTTTTTTTTTTTTTTGGTTTTCGATTCTTGATAAATGTACCTAGATCACACACTATTTATATCTATACTATTAAAGTACAAGCACATTTGAATTTTTACTCTTTTTACACCTACTAAGGAGTATTTCCTTTGTTTCATTAAGGGTATTCTGGACGTTTTACGCCAGTTTTCTTCTTTAATTATTTTTTGGTTGCATTAATCACCGGTTTCCTAATTTAATTTCGGTCTGTGATTATTTCTATATTTGATACTGCATCGATTATCTATATTATTAAAGTACAAGCACATTTGGATTTTTACTCTTTTTACCCTACTAAGGAGCCTTCCTTTGTATTCATTAAGGGTATTCTGGACGTTTTACGCAGTTTCTTCTTAATTATTTTTGGTTGTCATTAATCACCGGTTTCCTATTTAATTTCGGTCTGCGATTATTTCTGTGTTTGATACTGTATCAATTATTTCCATGTTTGATACTGTCATTAACCACCGGTTTTCTAATTCTAAAATTATTAATTTTGAGAACATTCATTATCATTTAAAACGATTATATTATATCTATACTATTAAAGTACAAGCACATTTGAATTTTTACTCTTTTTACACCTACTAAGGAGTATTTCCTTTGTATTCATTAAGGGTATTCTGGACGTTTTACGCCAGTTTCTTCTTAATTATTTTTTGGTTTGTCATTAATCACCGGTTTCCTAATTTAATTTCGGTTTGTGATTATTTCTATGTTTGATACTGCATCGATTATCTATATTATTAAAGTACAAGCACATTTGGATTTTTACTCTTTTACCCCTACTAAGGAGCCTTCCTTTGTATTCATTAAGGGTATTCTGGACGTTTTACGCAGTTTCTTCTTAATTATTTTTTGGTTTGTCATTAATCACCGGTTTCCTAATTTAATTTCGGTCTGCGAATATTTCTCTGTTTGATACTGTATCAATTATTTCCATGTTTGATACTGTCATTAACCACCGGTTTTCTAATTCTAAAATTATTAATTTTGAGAACAATCATTATCATTTAAAACGATTTTGAAATCTATACTATTAAAATATAAGCACATTTGGATTTTTACTCTGTTTACCCCTATTAAAGAGGCTTTCTTTTATATTCATTAATGACATTTTGGACATTCTGCATTGGTTTCTTTCTAATTGTTTTTGGTTTGTCATTAACCACCGGTTTCCTAATTCAATTTTGGTATGTGATTATTCAGTGTTTGATACTGCATCATTTTAATATTTTTCCAACCGGACATGTTTGAAACTGCATCGTTTTTTCTCAAACTATTTAATGGTTTGGTTTTAAACCGCTTTTTCCTAAATATAATCCCAACTATCTAACAACAATTATTTATAAAAAATAAAAATTGTTTATTAGTTCAACCAGTGGTTCAACCGGATTTCAATTTTAGTAGTTTTTATTGGATTTTTAAATTATTTTTTTTCAAACCCGAACTGAATTTATCTTTGATCAACCGGTAATCCGTTCAACCACAGGTCTCAGTCAAATTTCAAAACACCGATCAAAATTATAAAACTGTTATATTGATTTATATTTAAAATATCTAATTCAAAATTAAAAACCTAAAAATACATGTATAATATAGTTTTATCGAACATAAATCTGGATATAAAATACATATATGAGACGGATTATATAAATACATATACAAGACGGATTATATAAATGTGATTATATAAAATTTTCACCAAACATAAACACGCGCTTTGAAAGCGCGGGTCAAAATCTAGTCAATACTATTAAAACATGAACATGATCTATTGATATATGTGTGGTCAAACTATTTTAATATAATTATTAAAACATATTATTAATCATTTTTAAAAAATTATATAATGAAAAGCACATTTATGACTAAAGTGCAAATATAAAAATTAAATTTCTAAAAAAATATAAAACAGAAATAATACCCGCTCTTTTAAGTGCGGGTCAAAATCTAGTTTTATAGCTGAAAATTTCCCGCATCTATAGCTTCAATTGGTATGGTAACTACTTTATAAAAAAATGATGATGAATTTTTGTTCTTCAAAATTGTTACCAATTAATTTGATTTTTTGTCAAACTATCACGTATGGACCCTACTTCATTCTTCTACGTTATTATTCCTCATACACGGAAGAATTAATGAAAAAATATTTTTCTCTTCTAAAACTGATAATGAACGTTTGTGTTCCTTTACTTTCAAATTTTTTTATCTCAATTCAGTTCTTTAAATGAAATTTATTTAATTTTTGGTCTATTCATTTCATTCATTTTCGTGGTTACTTATATGTTTGAAACCTATATGTTCATTTAATTGAAACTTATATGTTCATTCATTTAATTGAAACCTATATGTTTCTCCGTTTGCAGATAACAAGAAATAGCCAGATCTCATATACGTGCTGGAAACAATATAATAAAAATCTGGTTACAAAAAAAAAACAATGTAATAAAAATTAATTTATAAAAAGATAAGAACACGTAGAAAATAATCGGACGACGCGACATTACTCTCATTTCCACAATACAACATATCATTATTTTATGTGAAGAAAAACAAAATCCCTAACTTTTAAATCGGACAGAAAACAGAAACACAAAATTGAAAAGATGATTTATCATTATAGAAAGGCAAATAAAATCAGGGTGAATAATGTTATCGTGTTAGTGAGTGTCAGCATCAGCTGCATTATATACATTTATAAATATTTTAAGTACGTTGGTTCCTTTTTGACAATTATCCAATATTAATAGTTAAACAAATAAAAAGCTTATAAAATATACAACAAGGTCGTCGCGGGGCAAATTGTCGCGAGACTAATCAAGGTTTCATATGGTGTTGAATTACTTACCGTCTAAAGGTTTGACAGAATGTATAATTAATCAATGTGATTAAATTATAGATCATAACTAAGTGAGTCGCATATCCATGAATCCATAGTCTCTCTCTCTCTCTCGTTCGTATATCGTTTTGTTCCTTGTATTCTTCTCAACGATAATTATTCCATTTTCCTTTTTCATTTACTATTGCTGTATCTTTTAACAATAAGGATATACCGTAAATATATACTATTGTATTCACTAATTACTTTTCATATACTTGTGCATGTATTTTCTGAATAACCGGCCACCAGTGTGGAATTGTGAGTAAAGCTTTTCGTCAATTATTGCATATACTTCTTTTTCATTAACTTTGTTATTATATTTATATATATAAATATTACCCATTTTCATTTTTATGAATGGCGTTTTGTAGGTAGATGAGGAATGATTTAGTAGAACTAAAAAGTTATATGGCTTAGCATACACGCACATGGCCATGACACGTCTTGCCATCCACTGATGCAAATGCTTACATACATAATCTTCATCACTATCTCTAGAATCTCCTACATTTCCTCCCTAGATTACCAGTATTTAATTAATTAGTTTATCAAATCTGTATTTAGTTAAATATTAATTATATGCGGATAATTCCAAAACTTTTGTCGGTTTCTGATTCAAGAGAATGTTTGGACACATGCAAAATGACTCGTCTTTCAGAGACTAGTTTTTCAATTATTCTTTGAAACTCTATTTTTCAAATAAAAACAAAGAACATACTTTTATTCTATTGTCCTTAAGTGTATGTATGTACAAAAATGAAATAAACAACAACAATATTTCCTCTTAACTATATATTATTCATTTACGTATAGTTGTAATCAATCAGGCACGGTTGAATAAGCCATAGATAATATGTCATTTTCTAGAAAAGATATAAAGATATAAAATGTAGTGGACTATCAAATATTGTTAGGTTAACGACTCATATCATTACCGTTTTGCTTGTGTGCAGTTAGTGCATGTACATAACATCTTCAGTTTCATAATTTTGTTTAATATATTAATATATGTGTTTATATGTACATATTTCAATTTGGAAGATAAAGATTATAACATTGTATTGTGTTTTTATTAAATATAACATTGTATTGTTCACTTCACTCCAGATAAAAATGGGTCCAAATGAACATGATTTTGTTTCGAGGTTCGAATGGGCAAAGATATGGCCAAATACAAACAAAGAAAGATAATTTTGAGTGACATCATTTGATTTTGCGATATTCAAAACCAAAGTTATTTTCAAAAAAAGATATTCAAAACCAAAGTGACTAGAAAGAGAGTTTCGAAGCTGTACGTACTCTTTCGTTGAACTGGTAAGACAACTCCTCTTCATTTTTTTTAGAAAAAAAAAAGCTCCTCTTCATTTTTGTCTACAAAAAAAAAAACTTCTACATTGTTAGATCTTTTTTTTTTTTCCGAGAGCAGATATTTATTATTTATTCGTTATTTACTAATAGTCTAATTAAAATATACTTTTAATCACTGTTACACAATAATGATTGTTTTCATTCACACAATTATGTACGTACGAAAATAAATGACAACTAACATATATAGGTGTGCAAACACACACTTATGTGTATTCGAGTGTTTGTCGTAGTATCTCTTATCAGCCGAAGCCATATAGATCCGACCATGTACGTGACCTTTTTAATTAAATATGTATATGATTGATTATTCAATCACGCATATAAGTTATACGCATACGTACGTACGCATTTACAGAAACTAGCTGCTTAATGACAGATTAAAATACCAAATACCTCAGTAGTAATATTCAACTGTGAAAGTATTCGAAGTCATTGGTGATTTAATTATATAAAACAATTAAAATTTGGATTGTTATATATGACCTGATTTAGCAATTCGGACTGTCATAATTTTTTGCACTTATAAATATTGACAAATGTATCATAAGCATGCATATCTACATGCATATATACAGTAAAAATTCTATAAATTAATAAAGTTTGGACTATACTATTTTATTAATTTCTAAAAAAAAATTTAAGTTTTTTTATTTTAAGATATATTTTTCTAAAATAAAAGAAATTATTTGATGTATATAAAATATTTTTTATAGAATTTAAATCTTGTTTTAGATATGTTTACTAAATTTTATTTAATATATTAAGTGTTAAGAAAATATAAACATAAATTCATTGTGAATATAAAAAAACAATATTAGTTGGTTCATATTTATAGAAAATGTGCA
>NW_026616320.1:0-26939 GCF_000801105.2 Raphanus sativus | reverse complement strand
CATCAATGTATTCCAACAATATTGACACGACACCCAACTATTTTATTGATATTTTTAAAGTATGGTCCAATAATTATGTATGTAATATAAACCCAAAATATTTGTTTTACATTTATTTTATTTTTCTTAATAACAGTAGAAGAATTTAAGTTTAGGCAAAATATCTGGATCCAAAAAACCAAATCTGACTTGATTTATACACAAACTAAAACTAATTAAGTATTCGTAGTTTTTGATAGTTTTAATGGTTTTTATCTTGTTCAACAACATTAAAATCCAACCTGGTTATATGATCGGTTCATGGTAAAAGTTAGTAAACCAATCGGTCTGGTTTTCAAAACTTTTTAGGAGAGATCAAATATCTTTGGATTTACAATGTACTCAAAGATATTATAATTTATTTTCCATATATTTTTCTTCGATTAAAAAAAATATTACTCGAATTTAAACAAAACCGATTTCAATTGGTAAATTGTTTTTATTTCATTCAAGATTTTTGTATAGATATTTAAAACAAATGAAAAGTAGTGATGTTATTTTTCAAACAATACCAATAGATATTTGATTAAGTGGTTTCATCTTGGATACATACTTATTGGAAAAAAAATCTGAGACACCCTTATTTAGTACAACAACATTTTCTTGGAACACAGTGGCCACTTGTCCAACCCCAATCAAGACAAAACTGATCACAACCTCTTTCTCCTCCATAATCACACGGCTTCGAGAAATCGTAGCATACTACATACTTTATTTCTTCATAACCTGTTTATAGGAAAAAATCATTTAGATCAATACATATTAATTGATAAAAAGATTTTTAAGAGGTGGTATAATGATAAAAACCTTTACCCGGAGTAACAGCGTTATCTGTAGCACCACAATGAACAGAAGATACAATGAAAAAAATAGTAAAAACAAATGTGACTAAAGTCTTCACTGTGATAGCCATTTTTAATATCAAATATAAGATATTCTCTTTAACTTTTTATGATTTTTCTCCTAACATTCTGAGTATATATAATAGCACAAACATACATTTTGAGAAGTATTTTCTTAGTCAAATTAAAATATTATCTTTCCTTTTATTTCTATAAAGATATTTAGTCATAACAGACACATAGACTTATGGTATAGTAAAAACTCGATAAATTAATAATATTGAGATTTTATTTTTTTATTAATTTATTAGTTATTAATTTACAAAAAACCCTTATGGATTTTTATTTTAAGATATATTTTTCTAAAATAAAAAAACTCATTTAATTTTAGTGCATATGCATTTTTAAAATTTGACGTTTATATTTTTATTTTATTGTCTGAGATTTATAAAATATTTATCATAGAATTTAATTGTGTTTTAAGACATAATTTTATTAAATTTCATCAATGTATTCACACACTAATTTTTTTAATCAGTTCTTTTTTAGTTTCTGGATTTTTAATTTTTGTATTAGTGAATTGAAGTTCTCTCTATGCAACTACTGAATAATATCATTGTTGAAATAAAAAAAACTATAAAATCATTAAAACTCACATCAACTAAAATGCAAATAAAAATGCATTTTGAAATTGAAAATTTCGTACCTTACCAAACTTGGCAATGGTTTAAGCTTATGTACATAAAAGCAACAAATAATTATGATTATTATAATTAAGGAAACTAAGATAAAATATCACACGCAAAGTTGAATCTTTAATTTTAGCCAAATATTTATGTTCTGTACAGAATTTTCATATCTTGCCAAGAATTGAAAAAAAATTTGTTAGAAATAGTCAGAACTCAGAAAAGTTTTAAAAGGAAAATTCGCGAAATTGATCGAAAAACAGAATTCATGCGCCAAATGAGAGTGAGAGAGATCTGATCGCCTATGTGCTTGAGTGAGAGAGATCTGATCGCAGAAGGTATCTGTAGAGGCGGTTCAAGATTTTTTTCTTTCTTTAAGTCTACATTGAAATGCAGAATGTAATCAATTTTTTTATTTTTAAACAACTTAATCAGTTTTGTTATCATGAAGATTATACATATAAAACACGAACACTATATTATTTTTATACTTGAAAGAGGAAACGCAAATGGAGAAAATTTTCTCGAAGCTTCAAAAGGGTAACAATTATAATAATTTGACTTTTTATGAACTTGGAAAAATGTTTTTGTCACCATTTTTATACTAAACAAGTGGTGACAAAAAAAGTACTACAAAAAGAGACAATAATTTGTGTTGTGACGAATGTGAGAAGATATAGATTAACAAATGAATGAATAAGAAGGATTGACACAGAGATTTAACGTGGTTAATCCTTAGGGTTTAGTCCACGGGCAAAAAGAGTACTTTATTAATAGAGGCTAGATTTTCAGAGTACAATTCGTGCTACACAATAGGGTAAAACACTAGATGTATATATAAGAAAGTTTTTAATGAAACTTTCCATATTTCTCGGATTTGGGTATTATCGACCGATGAGACAACACGTCTATCGATCGATACTCTCCTTTCATATATCGTCGATCCATGACGTCTGGATCGCCCGATACAACTCAGCTCGCAGATTCAAGGCATATTTCAACAAATCTCCACCTTGACTTGAATCCTCCATAATCAGATGTACCAGAATGCACTTCTCTGTGCTCAGAATACAGATGTACCAGACTCCCTCTTTGCCTCAGATGTTCCGTCGAACTCAGACGTCAGATGTCCCGTCGGACTCAGATGCTCCTCAGAGCCAGATGCCCCTTAGGGCTAGATGCCCATCAGGGCCAGATTAACAGCTTGAGATGTTCAGCAAATCAAGACAATGCTTGAACTTGCTGTGAGGAACCACCTTAGTGAACATATCTGCAGGATTATCAGGTGTTCCTACCTTCTTCACTTCAATCCTCTTTTCTTCTCTCAGAAAACGGTATCTTACATCAATATGTTTGGTTCTCTCATGATGAACCTGATCCTTGGCTAAATAGATAGCACTCAAGCTATCACAGAATACAATAGCCTGATCATGATGAAGACCAAGATCACTGACCAGCCCTCTTAACCATATCGCCTCCTTAGCAGCTTCTGTCAATGCCATGTACTCTGCCTCAGTAGTATACAAAGTCACTGTCGACTGCAAAGTCGCCTTCCAGCTCACAACAGAACTACCCAGAGTAAATACATAACCAATCATAGATCTCCTACTGTCCACATCTTCTGCATAATACCAATCAGAATAGCCTATAACCAGGCTCAGATCCTTGTCTTCATAGACAAGATCAACATCAGATGTACCTTTAAGGTACCAGATTGACCTCTTTTGACCAATCATCTTGCGTCTCTGAAACTGTCGTATCGATCGATGCATAAGTGCTGGTGTCGATCGATTTCCCTTTGTCTTGTCTCTATAGACAAAACCAATCTCAGATGTACCCTTGAGGTACCAGAAAGTCTTACATTCAGAATTCAGTAGCTCTTTCAACTTCTGAACATCACACATTTTATTGACAACTATCATCTTGATATCTATATACAACACCGGATAGATATGCGAAACATCCTCCATCTTGCTCATGTAAATACAACAGTCATAAGGATTCATGTCGTAGCCCAAACTGACCCTATAGCTATCCAACCTCTTATACCACTTGCAAGTCACAACCTTTCTCCCAAGTAATATTGTAACCAGATTCCATGTGTGATTCTTCTCGTAAGATTCCATTTCAGCTTCCATTGCAGCAAACCATCTCTCAGACGCATAACTCGAAATAACTTCTCTGTAAGTGGATGGCTCGTAAGTATCCACTTCCTCTGCAACCTGTAGTGCATAACCCACCATATCTTCAAATCGATATCTCGTTGGTGGCCTGACATCAACTCTCTTTGGTCTGTCTTTAGCAATACTGCGTTTTTCAGACCCAACATGTTGATTTCCAGAATAAGAAGACTTTTGCTCCTCATCAGTCAACGATCGCTCGATCTCTTCTTGCAGATTGATTGATCTTGTGCTGTCGGACATCGATCGATACTGTTCGTCTGACGTCGATCGACACTGACCATCCGACATCGATCGACATTGTTGATCTGTCGTCGATCGACACTGATCATCTGAAGTCGATAGACACAGATAATTTGTCGTCGACCGACATTGTTGATCCGACTGCACTTCCTGCAGCTCCACCTGCTTGTCAAAACCCTCTGTAGCCCATAACATCTTCTCCGAACCATTATTTGAAAGTGTGCACCTCACTCTCTCATACAAAGTTTGGTTAATTCTCTTTGCTACACCATTCTTCTTTGGTGTATCCCTGATTGTAAGATTCTTAGTAGCTCTTGCATCCTTACAAAACTGACTGAACTCTGATGAACAGAATTCCAGACCATTTGCTGAAACTGTAGAACCTTCCAACAAATACAGAGTACCATGAATGAAACCTCTCAGAATCACATCTGAACCCTGTAGACACTCAGAACCCCATCTCCACCTGAATACTTGAAACCTCTGCTATCCAAAAGACTAACTGAGATCAAGTTCTTGGACATAGCTGGAACATGTCTAACTCTGGTTAATGTGCAAACTTTACCACCATGTGCTCTGAGCTTTATAGAACCGATTCCTGCAACATCGCAAGCAAAGTCATTTGCCATCTTGATCTTGCCATCAGTCACTGCCTCATACTCTGAGAACCATTCTCTCCTTGGACACATATGATAAGATGCTCATGTGTCTAGAACCCACACATCCCTAGAATGTGTATTTCCATGAGCAACTAGAGCAATATCATCATCAGACTTAGCTTCATTCTCTGCTACAGCAGCGGAATCAGCTTGTTTCTTCTTAGGACAATCAGATTTCCAATGTCCTTTTTCATTGCAATAATTGCAAATATCAGTTGGTTTAGGACCCTTTGAGAATGACATTTTATCTTTCGACCTCCTGTCTTTCCCATAGTCCTTTCCACCACCTACAAACAACCCAGAAGCTTGATCGTCTGTACCAGAACCAGATGCCTTGTGACGCAACTCCCTATTGTGAAGTGCCGACCTGACTTCCTCCAAACTCACTGTATCCTTACTCCCTATGAATGACTGAACAAAATTCTCATAGGAGTTTGGTAGTGAAACCAACAAAATCAGCGTCGCATCCTCATCCTCCACCTTAACATCAATATTCCTCAGATCCAACATAATGGAATTTAGACTGTCAAGGTGATCCTGAAGCTGTGTACCTTCATGCATCCTCAAAGCGAAGAGACGTTGTTTCAGAAGTAACTTCTTAGTCAGAGACTTTGTCATATATAGACTCTCTAACTTCGACCACAAACCAGCTGCAGCATCAACACCAGAAACTTCGATGATGATCTCATCTGCCAGACACAACAAAATAGTTGAAAACGTCTTTTCTTCAATATTCTCCATCTCAGCTGTAACAGATTCAACCTTCTTCCCTGACAACAGTGCCCAAAGACCTTGTTGCTTCAGCAACGCCTTCATCTTGATTTGCCAGAGACTGAAACTGTTTCTTCCAGTAAACTTGTCAATCTTTAAGTTCATCTCTGACATCTTCTCACCAAATTCAACCTGAAGCTCTGATACCAGTCTGTTGTGACGGATGTGAGAAGATATAGATTAACAGATGAATGAATAAGAAGGATTGACACAGAGATTTAACGTGGTTAACCCTTAGGGTTTAGTCCACGGGCAAAGATAGTACTTTATTGATGGAGGCTAGATTTTTAGAGTACTGTTCGTGCTACACAATAGGGTAAAACCCTAGATGTATATATAAGAAAGTCTTTAATGAAATTTTCCATATTTCTCGGATTTGGGTACTATCGACCGTTACAACAACACGTCTATCGATCGATACTCCCCTTTCATATATCGCCCGATCCATGACGTCTGGATCGTCCGATATAATTCAGCTCGCAGATTCAAGGCATATTTCAACTATTTGCCTAATTTCCATTTTAAAATAGTTTAATCCACTAGATTTGCGCTTCGCCTATATCAGTCCACATGTTCAATGCTTATACACGAATTGTTTGTCTCTTAGATAGGGTTCGAAATTTCGAATTAACGAATGTTTAAGATCAGAATGTATCATCGTACAAATCGCTTTTTCCTTGATTTCAGACAATAATTACAAACAAACACACAAAACCAACACAAGTTGATAAGTGGTGTGTATAGACTTAACCAAAACGAAAAGAAGTTTGATATTAATGTCCTCACCAACAATCCTAGTTACCGTAACAATAGAATAGGAGGCACATAAGTTCGGTTAGTGGAGCTATTGCTACTATAGTTTACCGTGGTAATCAAATGGTTCAATTAATTGTATGCAGTTAGAAGAAGAACTATCAAAAGAAAATAATTTACAGTGTTGGATCAGTTATACTCTTGTTATACATTAATGGATTACAAGTAAGATATACACACAGTTAATAAGGATCAAAGATGATTGCAGAATCTGACGGGATTTAGAAATCATTTTCATTTTTCATTTCTTATATTTCTAGAAAATACAATATACGGATTAGGCCTATAGTAACAAATGAGTATAGTTTTCTATAGGTCCATTATATTAGTCTGGGTTATAAATGTACAGGCCTGTTATCTCGTGATTTAAAAACTCTTAACATGTTTCGTTGTCTCCCATCTAAACGTGGGTCGACAAGAATACGCACAGTTACGTCTAAATCTAATTAAGCTTCCTTGAAAGTTGAAACTGAATATCTGTTGGACCTATAGCCTACAAAACCAATCTCGTATTCCCAGGAAATTTTTATTCTCCTTCAATCATTGTAGGAAATGGAGAATTAGTAGTAGTATAAAATACTCCCTCCGTTTCTTAAAGAGTGTCGTTGTGACATTTTTCATACAGATTAAGAAAGTTGTTGAAATATATGTAAGTTGTAATTAACTATACATCTTTAACCAATAGTATTTTAGATAAATAAAATTATTTATAAAATCAATGCAGTTTACAACTAATTTTCAGCTGAAAGTTAGTATAATTTACATTGGAATTGTAAAGTGACATTCTTTGTGTAACAAGAAAATGAGCTTAGAATGACACTTATTATAAAACAGAGGGAGTATAATGTGCAACAGAATTGGGCTTCAATGAAAAAGATAATGCTCCAAGCCCATAGCTAAGCACGCAATTCTAAGTTAACTACTCCCTCTGTTTCATAATAAGTATCACTCTAAGCTCATTTTCTTGTTACACAAAGAGTGTCACTTTACAATTTCAAAGTAAATTATACTAACTTTCAGCTGAAAATTAATTGCAAACTGCATTAATTTTATAAATAATTTTATTTATCTAAAATACTACTCCCTCCGTTTCATAAAGAGTGTCACTCAGACATATTTCACACGGATTAATAAAATTGGAAAATATACTAATCTACCCTTATTTATTGTACAATTAATTAAATGAAAATGATTTAACTAAATATCTATTGGTTATTAAAAAGGGTAAGAAAGAGATTTAATGATAAAATGTGCATTGGAAATACAAAGTGACACTTATTTTAAAACAAAATAAAAAAAAACTAAAATGACACTCTTTAAGAAACAAAGGGAGTATTGGTCAAAGAGGTATAATTAATTACAACTTACATATATTTCAACAACTTTCTTAATCTGTGTGAAAAATGTCACAACGACACTCTTTAAGAAACAGAGGGAGTAAAAGTTAGGACATTGTTTGCTTGGTACAAACTACAAAGTACAAACAAGTAAAAGGTCTCATCTCTCACGTTGAACATGATTCTCCGGAGGAGGACGACTTGAAAATCTTATGTAAAATGTAAATTCGACCTTCTTTGCGACTTAACCCTTCCTTTAGTCAGCAAATGGTATAGTTTTCAGTAAACATTAAACAAAAACAGAATTTATTCTAGAGAAGTTTCATCTGGCTTGGCCAAAACTATGTTTTATTTTAGTCGTAATCATAAAATAAGAAAGTGGGTTAATGTATATATCTGTAATTCACTTGTCTTTTTGACGGTGGCATCGTTTGAGTCCATAGGTTTGGACAGATTCAAAGAACCAAACCCATGTTGTCAGTCTTTGTTCCCTTGCCCACAGCCTTTTCCCACACTTTTGCGTTGCCAATATTAACATACATCCAACAAAATTAATACCAATGTTTTAATATTTAGAACTCAGATCGAATAATATAGGGGACTAAATATACTAATCCTTTTAATTTTATATACTACCTATCCAGTTTAAACTTTGTTCAGGAATGAGAAAAAAATAAATACAAATTTCATTTTATCATTTTGTCATCAAATCTTCTGACGTACCTTCTGACGTTTTTCAGAGGATTGTTTGGTATATTAAACCTATTAAATGAATCTTACGTATCTAGTTTTCGCTGTTTAATATATCTATCTGAATTGATAAGTTTAGAAATTAGAAACACCTAAAAACAGTCGTAGGATTAAGCTGTGTTATCAAATTATAAAACCCATAGCGTGACGTATCACAGATTCCATTTAAGCCGAGCCGAGCTATGTAACTCCGCTGCCGTTTCATTACAAACTCAACCCTAGTTACATTTTAACCCAAGCTTGGTTTATTTAAAGAAAAGAAAGTGTGAAACCAACTTGTTCATACTGAAAAACGAAGAACACTCGCTCTCTCTCTCTCTCCCCCTCCTCCTCTGCTTCTAAATAGCCCAATTCAAGAGCTTCTCTACCATTTTATAAATTCTGTTCCTCTAAAGTCTTTTCTTTTGATTGTGTGTCTAAGTGAAGAAGCTGAGCTATGTTCTAGAACATTATTGTAATGAAAATTTAGAAGCATAAAAATTAGAAAACTCTAGAAGACATTAAAACCCTTTTTGGTGTCATGATGAAAAGACTAAGCAGCTCAGATTCAATGTGTGGTCTCGTCTCCAATTCTCCAGGTGCTTACCATTTTTGTGTGTGCTCTTTCTCCTTTTTTTTTATAAGACAAACTTAGTTTAGATGTTTTACCTTTTGCTTTTAAACTGACAAACTCATTGGTTACTTTGCCCACAGATGAGCAGAGTCCACGAGGGTACGGAGGTAATTTCCAGTCTATGCTTGATGGATACGAAGAAGACGGCACAATAGTAGAGGAATATTCCGGCAACCAACACATGGGTCTGTCGGAGAAGAAGAGGAGGCTACGTGTGGACCAAGTCAAAGCTCTCGAGAAGAATTTCGAGCTCGAGAACAAACTCGAACCCGAGAGGAAAACCAAACTAGCACAAGAGCTTGGTCTCCAACCTCGTCAAGTAGCGGTCTGGTTCCAAAACCGCCGCGCACGGTGGAAGACAAAACAGCTCGAAAAAGACTACGGACTTCTCAAGAGCCAATACGACTCTCTCCGCCACAACTTCGATTCACTCCGCCGCGACAACGATTCTCTTCTCCAAGAGGTGACAATTCAAATTCAGAGATATTAATTAATCAAATAATAAAAATCGAAACTTTTTTTAATTTGAATTTTTTTTTTAATTGCAGATTAGTAAAATGAAAGGAAAGATCAACGGAGAAGAAGATAACAAGCCTACGACGGAGAGTGATATCTCCGCCGTGAAGGAAGAAGAAGATCAGATTCCTTCGTCTCCTCCTCAGTTTCTCGAACACTCAACCGGTTTTAACTACCGGCGAAGCTTCACCGATCTCCGTGATCTTCTACCGAACCCCGTCGTCGAAGCTGGATCTTCCGACAGCTGCGACTCAAGCGCTGTCCTAAACGAAGAGACCAGCTCGGAGAACGGAAGATTGACGCCGCCGGCGGCCGCGGTTACCGGCGGGAGTTTCTTGCAGTTCGTGAAAACAGAGCAAACAGAGGATCACGACGAGTTTTTCAGCGGCGAAGAAGCGTGTGGTTTCTTCTCCGACGAACAGCCGCCGTCTCTTAATTGGTACTCCGCGTCGGAT
This sequence comes from Raphanus sativus, assembly GCF_000801105.2. Lineage (NCBI taxonomy): Eukaryota > Viridiplantae > Streptophyta > Magnoliopsida > Brassicales > Brassicaceae > Raphanus > Raphanus sativus. The sequence continues at coordinate 17,035 of NW_026616320.1, read as the reverse complement.
CACTGGACATGAAAAATTCGTTGATCGGAGGAGAAAGAACGATGGGTTTACTGTGCTCTGTTATCACTCTTTGGAGGATAAAAATGGAATAATGAAAAAATAAGGGGACTTAAATGTTAATTAACGATGTCGGGGAGGGGTTTTCACGAATATGAAAGTCATCGGAGAAAATTCAGATAAAAGTTTACTCCTCTTGTCCCAATTGTATTCCAAAGTTTACCCTTAAAAGATTTCACTTCGTATAATTTAACCTCCAAACAAGAATTAGATGGTAGTAGATGAGAAGATTATGCATTATAATCAAAAATTACTAATGGGTTTTGAGACTTGGAGACAGGTAAATAATTTTGTGATTAATCAAATATGTATTATATGAGTCATTAAGCTGTTTACTTGTACTTTATCGAAATATAAAGGGGTATCAATTGGGTTCTTAAAAGAATAGATGGAGTGAAAGTGAAAGTGATACAAATATGGGAAGAAAATGGAAAATGATGAAAGAAAAGACGTGATTTATTTTCTCCATAGCCGCAGCTTTTCTCCCCACGACCACGACATCTCTCTTTCACTTTCCCTTCTTTCTTTAAACAAAACATTTTTTTTCTTTTTTTTTTTTGCGAAAACTAAAAATTCAACCCACGAAAACGACCTTGAACTAGTGGACACTGATCACGACAAATACGAATTCAATATTTCATATATATTTCCTCGATTGTATATGAATCAAGGTTAAATCTGATGTGACAATCAACAGTAAATTTAAATCTACATCGATGACTTCTTGTGATCTCTTCAATAAAGAAGAAGAACACATGTTTCATTGATTTAACACAGAATCATTGATTTTCCAAATATTAGCTTTAAGATTCTACGACAATATAAGTGATTTGTTTTCTGAAGAAAATATGATAAATAACTTTGGCGAGATTATCAGAATAGTTCTCCCAAATTCAGAAAGTAGCTTTTCGAAATGGTGAAGAACCTGTTGATTTCCTTTAAAAGGTTTTGATGTCGCTATACATTTCGATGATTATGGTGAAAGACATTAATGTTTTTACAAAAATAAAAAGAATTAAAGTTATTTCCATAGAAATGAAAAAAAAAATCTAAAGGTGATGATTAGAAAAATAGTTAAAACATAGGATTGGCTTGTGAAATGCTATCATCATCATCAATCAAGGTGCTTTTGTTTTTATGATTGTGCGTACGTGTTTTTAAGTGGAAGCATGGGACATTGTTTTTAGTGAATGATGAAAACATTCTGACACAGTCAGAAGAAGCTTTTACCATTGTCATGGATCATATCTGAAATTGAGGCATTCAAATCACGACATGACGCCAGAAAGAAACACTATTATTACAATATTTTTTGTAATCTTCTTTAATACACCTGTTAGGGTTACTGAAACGGTTTTTTCTTTTCAGATACAGTTGATTCAGTAAATCAAAAGTTTTATCAAACCCATATACAGACCAAAATGCCACCGGAAATGGTGTAACTAATTTCAAAACAATGGAATTCCGTTTTAAAACAGGGTTTATACTTGCACTTAACATTACATATCTATCAATAAATTAATTAATATGATAATTATTGAAAATAGTATATACTTTAAACTTTGTTCGCTGCGCTGCCAAATGGCACAGAAAAGGAATGGGGGCCTACACTGTAGCTTATTTTCTCCCTTTCTTTATACGAAGCTGTGAGGAAATGGGTCCCTTACCCATGTGATATGGGGCCATGAATGTTTCACAGAACATGTCTTTTTCGTTATTGCCATTTGTCACTATAGAGCAAAAATAAACAATTATTTATTTTATTTTATTCATTCTATATAATTTTAATTTTATATGAGATATATCAGAAAACATCGCAGGGATAGCGAGGATAGACACGTCTACAGTGCCCTCTTCTAAACCCTCCGATCCATGAAAATCTCATCTGTTTCATCTATTGACGGCCGTCTATATCACTATTTTATTCACCAGAGATAGAGCATTGGTTTGGCATGGGAAGAAGTTAACCGATCAGTACCCGTACAAGTATTTTGAATATTTTAGTTTAGTAACCTACATCAGTTTAGAGATGTTTAGAGTTGGTGATATGCTATGTGAATGCAGTATAGGTAAATGTTGTATTTTAGACAGGTTTTGCAGACATCTTTGTAACGAAAAAAAAAACTATACAAAATACACTTCTGATGCTTAATTAGGCATCATCCATTGAAAACATTTTATCCCAAAATTATGAGGGGATTGCATGAAAAACCTTGTTCAAGGATCTGTGTTCCTATATGCCATAATGTGTATTGTCTTTGTGACTATGTGAAAAGAGCTATAGAAAGGGGGACTTGGATCCTTACCTATGCCTTTTGACTCGGGGATGGATTCTAAGGAGAACTTACTTACATTTGTCTTTCTTCGGATGGACTTTCTCTCATCTTATGCCCCCTCTTTCTCTTCCATACAGAATCAATTTTTATCTAAAAATTTTGGCTGTTATATTTTGATTTTATTCACTAGACTATAGAAAAAATGAAACAGTCGACTCCAAATGAATTTTTTTTATTTAGCTTGTCTTTTCTTTATTAATATTCTCGTTTTCCTATGTTTTCGTATCGTCTGGCGTTGTCAAAACTCAATGCACATAAACACATATTTTCACGATGCTTCTCTCTTTTTAGATATTTTTTCCTTACTAATTAAAACCTAGTTGTGCTAATTAGATTGTTTTTTATTCAGGCGGCGAACATTTTTGTTGTGTGCTTCACTTTCTCCTGGCAAAGATCATAGTTGTTTCAAGAATCTCTACAAATCGTTTAATTATATTTACACGCAATAATTAAAACCATCCAAACTTATTCTATAATTGTGATCTTATGTAGGTGGTGGAATATATTTACATTATTCGATGGTAAATACGGATTTCGTAGATATATGTAGTAACTCTATCCATGGTACATAATTCAATGCACAGAATTATATGTATATTAGGAAATGAATATACCCAAAGATAAATAAATAAACAAATATATAATCGTTGACGAACGAGTTATTTTGATAGCTATTGCACACTAACAAACTTGACTGTTTCAAAGACGGGCAATAGAAAGCTTTTGAAATTTGGTAAAGCAAGTTGGTAATTGTTGCATTCAAAATATATATGTCGCATTCAAAATATATATGTGAACTTTAGATCTTGAAGTCTGATTACATAACAAAAATAAATACTTCAGTCTAAGAACTTCAAGGAATGAGTTGGTTTTGTTGGCATATGTTAAGCATAAACATCATGAATATGCTTGCTAACTGATTAATTGAACTAAACAAGAAAAACATAGCTTTCTCAATTAAAAAGAAGGTTGCAACAAAATACTGGATATGACGTAGCTGCTACACATACTTTTAATGTCCCTTTTAACCCTATACGTATTTTCTATTCTGTTGCGTATGAAGACAATCGATCGAGTTCTGTCTTTTTAATTAAGAATAATTAAATATATTGCTATATAAACGAATATAATCGCCTTTTTCTTATCTCGATATGTTATGTTTTTCAACACTCTTGTGTGTTCCCAGGGCCCGCTAGTGGAAATTCAAATATGCTTTGATGGTGAAAGGCTTTTTAATTTTGTACATAAATAATTAAATATACACAAACACGCAAATGGAGTTTAATAAAATAATTTGATACTAATATATAATAATACAGTGTTATGATTTTCAAAGGTCCCCCTCAGCTCTCAAATCGTTATTTCTGGAAAATTTTATAACACTCAAATTTGGAAACATTTAATAAGATGATGTGATCTTTGAATAATTATATAGATATCTAATTTTATTTTAGAGTACAGAAAAACTTTGATATTTATACATGTCTAGCACTAGTTTATGACACTTAGAGACTATTCGATAGTTTTTTTTTTGGTAAAATGATTATTCAATAGTTCGGCATGCATAAGAATAACACTCGATCCTACATAAATTGAATTCCCCTGATTCTCAAACGCAATATCATTTAAACATATAAATTGCACTAGGAATAATGTTATGCGTAGATTATAATAAATTAAAACTATATATATTATAATATAATTTTTTCGTTTCTGGATAAGTGTTACTTTGATATTTATATATATAAGTTGTTACTAAACACAATAATATTTGGTAAAATAAAAAGTAAGTATAATTTGTAATGAAATCATAAAATGATACTTTTTGTGAAAAAAAAATTATAATGATATTTATTATGAAATAAACGGATTACATAACACAACAGGATGAAAAATTAGTAAGAGGTCGTTTGATACATCATCGCTGCTTTCCTAAATTTTCTAATGTTTCCGAAAAGAAAAATAGATTTACGATTAATAAATTGTAAACAATCAGAACTAGTGCGATTATAAAGAAATGAAACAAAAGTGATAAATTACAAAAGAAAAAAAAAGGATTCGAATACGATTACAAATACCCGTGGTAGGAGACAGCTTTTATATACGGCTCGCGCCGGCTTAAGAGAGAGAGAAAAAGGAGCAAATGGCTTTTATTAAAACGACGACAACTTATATCGTCTAAAGACGAGACGACACGCGTTTATTAGCCTGTGGGTATTAACTCCTAAAAACTAGTTCGAGTCAGCACTGATGGGGAGCATACCTTAATGTTCTGCAGATGCTTAACGTCAAGAGCCATGTGTATTTGTTGTTTTGATATTAAATTTTTTACTTCTTCTGATAACACAAGACCTTCCTGTGACAGAACTTTTGTTTGTCAAAGGGCTTTCATAAGTTAATCGAATAAGATGATACAAAGTTACGAAAGATACAAGAAAGACTGGTTAAACTTTTTCGTCTGAAGTAGATAATATCACCAACTCACCATAGATTCAGACGAGATACTTTGTTAAACATAGAGTTCTTTGTCCTTTTAGCAACAGCAACATCACTTCTTTGTCCTTAGTTGTTAGTGTTTCCAAAAAGAACCAATACAGTTGTAACTAAGTTCACTAAGCAAACGAGATAGTATGGTTGCAAACGCTTCTAACAAGCCCATAGTCGAGTCAATGTATATAACCACACGAAATGATAAGTAAAGAAACCAATACACAGGCTATAAAAGTATTTTATAGTTGCATGAAATCATCAAATAACTAGAATTACGAAACAATAGAAGTTTCACGAAAGATTTTTTTTTTTTGTTTCACAACACATAGAAGCACAATGAAACACCTTGTGATGATCGTATATAGTGTCTAAACATTGACATAAGCAGAATGTAAAACATTAACGTGACTCGAGAGATGGCCCTTAACTCCAGCAACATATTGCAACCACTCAATCTTACCCACAATCTCACCTATGTCATGGCGTCTTTCAAAGGAAATTTCGGCACACCAGCTATCCACTCTGGTATTCTTAGGGTTATACTTGAACCAAACCATCAAAATGCTAGTACCCGAAACTTCTCAGTTTGCTGTAGCCCTCGAGCAACTCATCACACGGTGGCGTATCCCAAAAAAAGCTGGCCATCGGTTTGCAAAAATAATTACGTAGAGCCCCTAAACCCTTGACTATATTCCACCCCAAATCCTCTGGCTCACTCCAGAACATATTCCCGTATTCATCACAACTGTATAATACATTCTCTGCCTTACTAGCTAAAACAATAGCTTTTGATTCCTATCTTCCATGCACCATCAACTTTCTTCTTCCTTATTCCCCATATACCTTCGTTGGGAGAGTAGTACAATAGGTCTCGTGAATTCAAGAAGGGCACTGCATACACCTTCTCACCCATCACTATGGTCTTTCTGAATGACATACTCGGTGTTATACTATACGGTACTTGCGGCAAAGTAGTCCAAGTTTGAGTCTTTGGGTCAAATACCTCTCCATAGGTCTTATAATAGTCGCAGCCTCCTAACACGTATATCTTCCCATCAACGACTCCAGCAGCAGCCTCACATCGAGCCACTTTCATGGAAGGGACTTGGCGCCACGTGTGAGTCCGACAATCCAAGAGAAACACACTGGAAGAAGAACGGTAGTCCGAAGAACTGAAGTACTCTCTCTTTCTTTTTATGGACCCACCGATTACATATATCCCACAGTCAAGCGACACCACGGAGAATTCTTTCATAGGGTGCGAAGAAGGAGAAGGAGGGATAGGCGTCATGAGCCTGTTCACATTTTTTTCAAGGCTGATGATGAACCAACGTGGGGTTGAGGCAGGACCGTGTATGCTCAAGCATATGTAGAAGCAGCTGTAACCTAACTGCGACCGAATCTCGTAGAGCTCAGGGGAAGCCACGAGAGAGCGGTATCTCTTGGAGAACGCGAGATAATGATGCATGGTCCGATCTCGGGAGTAGAGCCATGCAGCTCAAAGTCACCTCGTCTGGCAGCGACGATAAGGAAAACGACGGAGACGTGGACGTCTTCTCCTTCTTTTTACGCGGTGGTTCTTCAGAGATGGGTTCGGACATTGTCACCGCTTCTCGTGACGTTTTCTGAGACGATTAACTATTTAACAAACTAGGGTTTACATATAAACGAAGAGAAGCAACTCTACAATTGCCTTTTTCATTTATCAAATAGAACTATAGAAATTTCTGCTAAATATTTTCATTGGAAACCCATTAGATATGGACTAGAGTACTTTTTGGGCTAGTTAGCCCAAATTAGACCCATATAAGCAAAAAGATATGATAAGCACCATTGTTTTCGTGTATAGAATTAATACAAGGCCCTCTATACAATCTGTAATCTATTTTTTATTTCTTTTGGTAAAATTCTGTAATCTATTATTTATACAAAAGCCTAGTAGCTATCCAAAGTTTACTTTAGTGCTAGCTGAACTTTCACTCTCTTTTTTTTTTCTTTCCTCGTTATCACTGCGCACCTTCTTTTGATCTGGTGGTGCAAAAGCTTTTAAATCCACTTTGTGCCAACTAACAAATATGTTGACATAATTATTATAAGGGAGAATTACCAATTGTGACTCAAAACTTGGAGTCAAACCCAAAAGAGTACCCCAACTTGGGTCAAAGGCAAAAGTAACCTAAAAGGGTATTGAAATTACAACTATCTCCTTGTGAACAAACAAAAAAACGGATTTTTTTTTACGTTTCTACCCCTCGCAAGTCGTCTGTAAACAGACGACTTGAAAATAAGTCGTCCAGACGACTTTAAATTAAGTCGTCTGGACAGTTATTCTTAAACATAATTTAAAAATTTTGTAAAAAATATTTTGATAAGTGAAAAATTGGAATTATGTAATTAACATATGTCTTAAGAGATATAAATTAATATATAACAAATTTCAATTGTTTTCAGCCCAGATGAGTGAAAGTAGTGAGTCATGATATTCTTTAGTTTATGTTTCATCAACATATGTTGTAGTATTGTATGTGTTCTTAGGGTTAGATTTTGGAAAGCATTAAAACCGTTTTTGAAAATTTTTAAAATTACCTAGGCGTGTTCATTTCTGTGTATAGTAAACACTATTGAAGTATAATTTGATTTTATAACGTGGTTAGTAAGTTAATTTAGTCATTTTAGTTTAGGGGTTCATTTTAGGGTATTGGACGACTTAATATTTAGTCTTCTGTTCCCAGACGACTAAATATTAGGTCGTCTGATGTACATTATCAGCCAGAATAAGTCGTCTAAACCGGACCAAACCTTAAAGTTTACCAATGTACTTTTAAAGCTAACCGGATTATTTACCCAATATATAAGGTGATTTTTTTTTTTTTTTTCATTTTCCGCGAACAGAAACCCTAACAGTTCTCTCTCACCGGCGATATCAAAGGCGATTCGAATTCCCACTATTTCCGAACAACCATCGTTCTCAACGTCGGCTATCTATCTCACTTCATTCTCACCGTTGTCGCCGCAGCTTCTTCTAACCCTAGCGCCGCCGATTCCTCTAAACCCTAGCGCCCCCGCTTCCACTATTTCCGAACAAACCGTCGCCCTCGCCACCGTGCTCACCAACGTTCTCACCGCCGCTTACTCTAAACACTAGCTAGCACCGCCGTTTCTTCTAAACCCTAGCGCCGCCGCTTCTTCTAAACCCTAGCGCCGCCGCTTCTTCTCTGTAAACCGTAGCGCCGTTTCTCTGTAAACCCTAACGCCGGTAAGTCATCAAACTCGTGGAAAAGATGAACATAAAACGTTGTCTCTTTCAATTTACTCATTCTCACCGTTTCACGTTTATTTTTTCAGATCTATAACCACAATGACGAGTACTCGAACTCCTTCTGCGACTAATCAGGTCCGCTTGAAATTTTTCTACTGGAAGACTTGTAAGTAAGTCGTCTGGAAAGTCTTCAACCTGGACGACTTAGTACGTCCATTTGGAAGACTTTCCAGACGACTTAAATATAAGTCGTCAACTAAGTCGTCCAGTTGGACGACTTTCTAGACGACTTATATTTAAGTCGTCTACTAAGTCGTCTGGAGTAACAATTAAGGCGTGATTGATTTAGCTTGTGTTCTGACTTCTATTGTTGTCTTTGATTATTTTGCAGACAAAAAGGATGGATATTCCAGAACTCCCCCGTAGGTTATACACATTAGGGGAAGAGCCAGAACCCCACAATAGCATTTCGTATCATACGGATAACACGAAGTTGCATACTGCTCTTAGGGAAGCTCTCACTGATGCTGAATTTGAAGAGCTCAAGGAGTCGAGATTGGGAGTTTTCATCAAGTTCAAGGAGCAGGGATTTGGTTGGGCTTCAAGGCTGGTTCACCACTTGCTCGGTTTAAAGCTGGACATTAAGAAGAAGTACGAGATGTGGTGTCTCGTTGGTCCAGAACCTGCGAGGTTTTCACTGTTAGAGTTTGAAAACATCACTGGTCTAAACTGCGACTACATCGAGGACCTTGAGACACCAGAATGTGAAGTTACCCCACAGATGGTTTCTTTCTGGGAGATGATGGGAGTTCATCGGGAAGCTGGGCCAAGTACTGATCAGATAATAGCAGCACTGAAGAGATGCGGGGATTGGTCCAGGGAAGATCGCAAGCGACTCGCGTACCTTTCCATCTTCACTGGATTCATTGAAGGGAAAAAAGTTCTCAAGCGCTACACGAGCTACTCTCGCAAGGCTAGTGATGGATTTAGAAAGGTTTGAGAATTATCCATGGGGGAGAGTCGCGTTTAAGGTGCTGATGGACTCTTTGTGGAACAAAGATATTACTGGCTGTTACACCGTGGATGGCTTTATACAAGTTCTTCAGGTCTGGGCGTACGAAGCTATTCCGGGATTGGGTGCTAGTATTGGTCTACCCAGAGCAAACAGTCCGTCTCCACCGATTCTGGCTTACGACGGCAGCAGAGGCCGCAGATTCATGAAAGCTGCTATCTTGAGTCAGGTACCTTTCCATCTTCACTTAATTAAGTCGTCCGGAAGGTCTTCCAGCTGGACGACTTAGTAGACGACTTATTATAAGTCGTCTGGAAGGTCTTCCAGCTGGACGACTTAGTAGACGACTTATTATAAGTCGTCTGGAAGGTCTTCCAGCTGGACGACTTAGTAGACGACTTATTATAAGTCGTCTGGAAGGTCTTCCAACTGGACGACTTAGTAGACGACTTATTATAAGTCGTCTGGAAGGTCTTCCAGCTGGACGACTTAGTACACGACTTATTATAAGTCGTCTGGAAGGTCGTCCAGCTGGACGACTTAGTAGACGACTTATAATAAGTCGTCTGGAAGGTCGTCCAGCTGGACGACTTAGTTGACGACTTATAATTAAGTCGTCTATTTAGTATTTTGTTTCAAATATCTAACTCGATTCTTCTTCTATTTACTGCAGACCCGCGTGATCAACTTTGTTGAGAAGGACATTAGTGAAATGTGGCCAAAATGGGACTCTGAGGTTGATGACGTGCCCGCGGAGAACATCATTAAAGTGATGTATGATCGGAGACCGTGGAAGTGGACCATGGATTGCTGGGAGTCACTGGTACAAAACCCAAGTTTGTGACTCCATCGAAAAGAGCCAAAGAGATGGTTGTGGAGGAGGTGGAGAAGACAAGACACCTCAGAGGCTCGTAAAGAAAGCTCGTAAAGAAAAAGAGGCTCCTAAAGAGGCTAGAGAAGAGGCTCCTACAGAGGCTACAGAAGAGGCTACAGAAGAGGCTAGAGAAGAGGCTAGTTGGGTGACCAGAGAGGAGTTAGAAAACATGTTCAAGGACTTAAGAAGTGCTTAGGTGACATGATGAAAGAGGGGTTTAAGAAGTGCATCAGGGAGATTAGGAAGATCTCCGATAGATTGGAAGCTGTGGAGAAGAAGGTTGGTGTCACCAATCAGGCTACCCCTCAAGCCCAGAAACCGGGGTTAGTAAAAAACACCTACCCCACAAGCCCAGAAACCGGGCTAGTAACAAACAGACTACTCCTCAAAAGGATCAGCCTCCACTTCAAACCAATCATCCTACTCCTCCCACCAGACAGCCTGCTCCTCAAAAGGCAAAGCCTACTCCTCAAAAGGCGAAACAGCCTGCTCCTCAAACTAAACAGCCTGCTCCTCAAACTAAACAGCCTGCTCCTCAAACGAAACAGCCTGCTCCTCAAAACTAAAAGCCTGCTCCTCAGACGAAACAGCCTGCTCCTCAAACGAAAAAGCCTTCTCCTCAAAAGAAACAGCCTTCTCCTCTGCCCAAAGAGGTTAATATCAAATCTTTAAGTCGTCTGGTCTTTGTATAGATTTGTAATATATAAGTCGTCTGGAAGGTTTTCCCAGCTCTGGAAACCTTCCAGACGACTTATTTGTAAGTCGTCCAGCTGGAAAACCTTCCAGAAGACTTACAAATAAGTCGTCTGAACTCCAGCAGAACCAAATCCTCTCCCAACTTTTATTTAAGTCGTCCAGGGTTAACTTGTTCTCTTTTATTGCAGAGATTGTTGCCGGAGGATACAGCAGATGAGGCGATCTCGGTATATAAGATCTTGCCGGAGGATAAAGCAGATGGTGTCACCTCCAAAGAGATTGTTCCTCTCACTTCCACTGACCAACCGAGCTTCGCTTCCAACGATCAACAACCGAGCTTCGCTTCCACCGATCCAGCTTCAGCTTCAGAACCGAGCCTGGTTGTATTGGACCAAACAGCTCCCACTGCTTCTGTGCGTGCAAGGAGTGAACGAACGAAGAAACCTGCTCCCACGCAGATATCTCCTTATACGGCAGAGAGAAGGAAACTCCTTAGAGTGGGAAAGTATAATCCATTTCCCACACTAAACAGACCTAAGATGAAGGAGCTCGCTGATTGGTTGAAACTGATCCGTAAGTGATTGCTTTACCCATAATAGCTTGATTTAGTCTACCAAAACTGATTGCTTTTTTGTTTGCAGTGATTATTTCACTAAGGAAGAGGACAAACCACGTACATCACCAACTTGGTGGTATCAAAAACTCCGGACATCCAAAGCATGGCTGGAAGACGTAGTAAGTCTTCTGCTTATCTTTAAGTCGTCTGGTAAACTTGTCTTTGTATAGATTTGTAAATATATAAGTCGTTGGAAGGTTTTCCAGCTGGACGACTTATTTGTAAGTCGTCCAGCTGGAAAACCTTCCAGAAGACTTACAAATAAGTCGTCTGGTAACTTGTCTTTGTATAGATTTGTAAATATATAAGTCGTCTGGAAGGTTTTCCAGCTGGACGACTTACAAATAAGTCGTCTGGAAGGATTTTCCAGCTGGAAAACCTTCCAGACGACTTATTTGTAAGTCGTCCAGCTGGAAAACCTTCCAGACGACTTATTTGTAAGTCGTCTGGAAGGTTCTAACTTGTATTATTTTATATGCAGCATATAGATGCTTGGATGAATGTGCTGAGGCAGAGGTATAAGGAGAACCCACAATGTTTCCGGAGCGAGCGAATGTGCTTCCTGGATCACAACTTTACCCAGTCTTGGAGAGAACAGTATCTGGTCTTCAAAACATCGTCGTCTGATCACAATGGTTTAGGAAAAATGCTACCTAGTGGGGCGGCGAGTTTGTATGACGGATCAATGCCTTCATTTTGCCAATCAAACAAGAAGTGGGGGGAGGACATTGATGATATCTATGCGCCACTGAACTTGGACAACAAACATTGGTGGCTATTTGGATATCGATCCCTAAGAGGCACATAGTCGTCTGGGACAGCATACCTTCAACTACCATACCAGAAAGATGGGATGAGATAATGGAGCCTTTTCTCGAGATGGTCCCTTATCTGATTGTGGAGTGCGGAGACCAGATGCATGGGTTGGAGCGATACACTTATGAGAGACTCCTCAAAGATGTACCCACGGCCAACAATGGTGATTGTGGCGTGTACGCTGCAAAGTACATTGAATGTCATGCTCTTGGGGTCCCCTTTAGCCCTAAAGACTTTGCTAGGTCCAATGCGAAGACTATGAGGGATACTATGGCTTTGGCTATATGGACGGAGCTTGTTGATCAGCATCTGAAAGATAATGAGGATGGTGGTATGTTTGTAGGCATGTATGATTAGATACACAAATCAATTTGTATAGATTTTTAACTTGTATAGATTTTTTAAACTTGTATAGATTTTTTGTATAGATACACAAATCAATTTGTATATTTGAACTATTTGTATACACAAATCTATTTGTATATTTGAACTATTTGTTTACACAAATCTATTTGTATGTTTGTGGGCATGTATGATTTATTTGATTTTCTAACTTGTATAGATTTTCTAACTTACAAATAAGTCGTCTGGAAGGTTTTCCAGCTGGACGACTTACAAATAAGTCGTCTGGAAGGTTTTCCAGCTGGACGACTTACAAATAAGTCGTCTGGAAGGTTTTCCAGCTGGAACGACTTACAAAATAAAGGTAGTCTAAATACATGGACGACTTCGTAAAAAAGGTCGTCTAAAAAAAAAAAATACACTTGAAGGGATAGTAGAGGTAGTCTAAACACTGGACGACTTAAATACACTGGAGTTAAATACACTGGGTTCGAGTAAGGAAAAATTACAACTGGGGATGAGAAGTACTAATACACTGGACGACTTCGTAAAGGTAGACTAAAACATGGACACTTAAAAATTAGATACGTCTGGACGGGTAGTGAACAATACACTGGACGACTTCGTAGAAGGTAGACGAAACACTGGACGACTTAGAAATTAGTCGTCTGGACGGGTAATCAAGACTGGACGACTTATATTTAGGTCGTCTGGACAACTAGTCAACTGGTTGTGTACATTGTGGTTTCGTATGGCCAGTTTCCTTGCAGTTTGAGCATCTCCGTGCCCTGTGTTTCTTCCTGGGTTTGTGTCCCCTCATCCTAGATAGCTCCAACCAAGATTGCCATCTTGATTTCTTCTGTCTCCCCGGACCACGCTTTACGTTTGGAGGAAAGCATTCTCGTTCCTCAATATGTTGTGACACGATAGGATATATATTCTCTGAGTATCCTGCATACAGATGATTCTTTGAGTAAAGTGGACATACAAGTGTGTCGATATGCACACCAGCATGTGTTCCAGCTGCTATAGCATGAGAGCAAGGTATTTTCTCCACTCCATAGACACCACAACCACACTTTACATGTTCCAAATCAACCGCACAGTCCATTTTGCCACCTTTGACAAAGAAACGCCATCCATCAATTGGTTCGACCGTCATCGTATCCGCTATCTCTGATCGAACAGCAAGCAAGTATTCAACACCCCGGCTATGTACAGTTGGGAGACTCAAAGCATCTTGTCTCCTTTTCCAATACCATTTTCCTAACTTCTGCCTTATGAACTCCAGCAGGAACGGAATCGGAAATCCTCTTGCTCGCTTCAGTGCGGAATTAATAGATTCAGCGATGTTGCTTGTTTTTATGTTGAACCTGTTCCCCTTACAATAAACCCTTGACCATAGCTTGGCGTCGGCCTTCTCCAAATACGTTGCAAGTTCCGGGTTTGCACTCCGTATCTCAGCCATGTACCGGTTAAAATCGTGAACCGTGTGCGCATAAGCAGCCCCTTTCACCAAGTACATGAGATGTTTCCCTTTAAACTTTTTGACAATGTTATCTTGAAGGTGATAATAACATATTCCTCGGGTTGCCCAAGGAAACACCTTCTCACACGCACTTTTAATGGCCGCGTGCCGGTCAGAGACTATCACCAGAGGCTTGTCATGAGATATACAACTAGCCAATTTTGTGAAAAACCATTCCCAAGAAGGTTCATCTTCAGCATCCACGATCCCAAAAGCCAATGGGAATATCTGAAAATTGCCATCTTGTGCGGCTGCAACTAACATAACACCTCCATACTTTCCACTTAGGTGAGTTCCATCCACCACAATGACCCTTCTCTGATACTTAAAACCTTTGATAGAAGCTCCAAAAGAGAGAAATAGATACTTAAATCTTTTCTCAGAATCAAGTTCTATAGCCGTGATAGAATCAGGATTTGCAATGGAGATTTGCTCGAGATATGAAGGCAGACGCGAATACCCTTCTTCTGCTGATCCTCTCACCAATTTCTGTGCATATAACAGTGCTCTGTATGAAGTGGTGTAATCAAGCGTCATGCCAAACATGTTCTTCATTGCATCAGTGATATGCTGTGGAGTTATCCCATCAATGATCCCAACACGATCAATGAAAAGACTACCAACATACTTTGGAGTACAGTGTCTCCGCTGAGCGATTCGGTCTCCAATTGAGCATAAATGTTTTTCCACATACTTTGTTACCCAAAACGTGTTTGACCCATGTTTCACACTCGCTCTGATCTTCCATCCACAACCGCTAACCCGACATATTGCCACAAGGAGAGTTTTTGTTGATTTGTATATTCTGAAAGAAAACCTACCCCTCACTGCTGTCAACCGCAGCTCTGAAAGCAGTGCATCCTTGCTAACAAAACTCTGGTTGACATAGATGCTGGTACAATCCGATTTTCCTCCTTCAATAGCATTTGTCTTAGCATATGTCTTTTCAATTTCTTCAAAACAAATATTATCATCATCTTCCTCGTCCTCATCTAGAACCTTTCCATAAAGACTGTAATCCCCACCATTCTGATCCGTTTCACCAACAATAGTGTTATCAGCATCCTCCTCCCCATTTTCCTCCTCCCCATTTTCCTCCTCCCCATCTTGATTTTCATCTTCAACAGACTCATTATCACCAACATCTTCAAAACATTCATCAGCCTCATCATTATCACCAACATCTTCTTCCCATTCACCAGCTTCATCATTATCACCAACATCTTCTTCCCATTCACCAGCTTCTTCTCTTTTCTCTGAAACCGTTTCCACCTTGCTGCGGCTTGATACACAAAGACATACTCTATGCGTTTTGAGTATCTCGAGCAAGTTTCGAACTTGTCTATCACTTGTAACATGAATGGGAGGACTGCTTGGAGTCATCATCATTTCTGCTGGTAATGAGTAGCTAATCTCCACAGTCACTGATCTCATGTCCAGGTTATAATCTTCTTGAGCCATTGCAACAAGTTCAGCATGTGTTGAATCTTCATTCAATAAAAACAATCTTGCTCCTTTGAGATCATCAACCACAAAATCCCAACGGAAATCTCTCAACAACCATTCTCCATACACTGCATGTAACTTAAAAATCATCTGCAAATATTCAAAATAAAACACATTAGTAAACATAGAGAAAATGAAGAAGTTCAACAAACATTATCGCAGACGACTTAGATTTAAGTCGTCCAGAAGACTTAAAGGTAAGTCGTCTAAAGAGGTCACTTTTGCAATTGAAAATTAAAAGGGACGACTTAATTCTAAGTCGTCCGGCTTTGTTTGTTAAAAAAAAAATTTCAGACGACTTATATATAAGTCGTCTACGAAAAACGGGCTAGTTTTGCATTTGACCGAATCGTGTCAGATCTTTGACTATTTCTGGACGACTTATAAATCAGTCGTCTCTGGAAAGTAAAAATTTCAATATTTTATTCAAACTAGACGACTTACACGTAAGTCGTCCCAGGTTAGTTTTGTAATTGAAAAATAAAACTTGAAATTTAACTTTCTCCAGACGACTTAACTAAAAGTCGTCCAGCTAGACGACTTAATTTAAGGTCGTCCGGGATAAGCAAGGTTTGGACGACTTAATTGGGAAAAATTCTGGACGACTTTGCTTTCCCCGGACGACTTTAAATTAAGTCTTCTGACGGGACGACTTTATATTATGTCGTCTGGTAAAAATTAAATTATGAAGTTTTATTTTTCAACTACAAAACTAACCTAAGACGACTTACACGTAAGTCGTCTAGTTTAATAAAATATTGAAATTTTAACTTTCCGAGAGACGACTGAATTATAAGTCGTCCAGAAATAGTCAAAGATCTGACACGATTCGGTCAAATGCAAAACTAGCCTGTTTCTCGTAGACGACTTATATATAAGTCGTCTGGACTGTTTTTTTTCACCAAACAAAGCTGGACGACTTAGTTTAAGTCGTCCGTTTGACCAGAAGACTCATCAGTAAGTCTTCTACATACAGATGACTTACTTGTAAGTCTTCTACGCGAACAGATTTTGAAAAAAATTCAAATTCGTACCTTAAACTAGGTGAGATGACTTTGTTTGCACACAGGGTCTTCTCCAACCACCCAGAACCTCAAACGAAAGCAACCGTAAGTCAAAACGAAAGAAATATGGCTCCAAACAATTTTGAATCAAAAGCTTCAGTTTTTTGGATGAATATGGAGAGAAAGTGAAAGAAATGTTGTTTTTAGTTCATAACAATTGAAACAGAGAGAGTGTAAAGAGATTTACGTGCATTAAAAGGGCATTAAAAGCTCCAAACAGTTCGTACAAGGTTGTTCCCACTATTCATGGCAGTGGCAATATTGTAAATACTTGAAGAAAATGAGGTTGAGACAGTAAAGAAGCCATTTTCGAAAAAAAAAAAAAAAAAGGGTTAATGGCATTTTCGTAGATAAAATGCAGATGTGGGGTTAAAAACTCAAAAAAAAATGAGTCAAAAGAAAAGGTTAGTTTTCTGTTTGAATTCAAGTTTTGAGTCAC